>NW_027228553.1:0-135099 GCF_037783145.1 Equus przewalskii
GGTTCTAGCGTAGCTGACAGGTGATGTTGGCGTGACCGGCAGGTGATTCCAGCATGCCCGGCAGGTGATTCCGCAGTGTCTGACAAGTGGTTGCGGCGTAGCCAGCTGGTGATTTTGGTGTGTCCGGCAGGTGGTTCTGGAGAGTCAAGCAGGTGGTCCCGGCGTGTGCGGCAGGTGGTTCCGTGCTATCCCGGAGATGGTTCTGGATTGTCTGCCGAGTGGTTCTGGCGTAGCCGGCTGGTGATTTTGGCATGTCCGGCAGGTGGTTCTGGAGAGTCAAGCCGGTGGTCCCGGCGTGTCCGGTAGGTGGTCTGGTATGTCCTGGAGGTGGTTGCGGAGTGCTCGGCAGTTCCTTCCGGTGTCATTGGCATGTGGTTCTGGCATGTCTGAGAGGTGGTTCTGGCATGCCCGACAGGTGATTCCGGAGTGTCCGCCAAGTGGTTCTGGCGGAGCTGACATGTGATGTGGGCGTGACCGGCAGGTGGTTCCAGCCAGCCCGGCAGGTGATTCCGAAGTGTTCAACTGGTTGTGTCGTAGCCGGCAAGTGATTTTCGCGTGTCCAGCAGGTGGGACCGGTGGGTCAAGCAGGTGGTTCCGGCGAGTGTTTCCTGTTGTTCTGGTCTGTCCGGGAGATGGTTCCGGCCTGGCCGGCACGTGCTTCTGGCACTTCTGAGAGGTTGTGCTGGCATGCCGGCAGGTGATTCTGGAGTGTCCGCCAAGTGGTTGTGGCGTAGCCGGCAGGTGATTTTGGCGTGTCCGGCAGGTGGTTCTGTGGAGTGCATCAGGAACTTCCGGCATTCTCGGCAGGTGTTTCCGCCGTCTCCGGCATGTGGTTGTGGCACCTCTGACAGGTTTTTCCAGCATGCCCGGCATTTGATTCGGAGTGTCTGACAAGTGGTTGTGGCATAGCCGGCTGCTTATTTTGGCATGTCCGGCAGGTGGTTCCGGTCTGTCCTGGAGGTGGTTGCCGAGTGTCTGCCGAGTCGTTCTGGCGTAGCCGACAGGTGATTTTGGTGTGTCCAGCAGGTGTTCCTGGGGAGTGGATCAGGTGGTTCCGGCATACTGGGCATGTGGTACCAGCATGTCCGGAACATGGTTCCTGCAAGTCTGAGAGGTGGTTCCGGCATGCCTGACAGGTGATTCCGGAGTGTCCGCCAAGTGGTTCTGGTGTAGCCGGCAGGTGATTTTGCATGTTCGGCATTGCTTCCGGAGAGTCGAACCAGTGGTTCCGGTGTGTACGGCAGGTGGTTCCGGTCTGTCCTAGAAGTGGTTGCGGAGTGTCTGACGAGTGGTTCTGGCACAGCCGGCAAGTGATTATTCCGTGTCCAGCAGGTGGTTCTGGGGAGTGGATAAGTTGGTTCCAGCATACTTGGCAGGTGGTACCGGCATTTCTGGAACATGGTTCTGGCAAGTCTGAGAGGTGGTTCCGGCATGCCCGAAAGGTGATGCCGGAGTGTCCACCAAGTGGTTCTGGCGTACCCGGCAGGTGATTTTGGCGTGTCCGGCAGGTGTTTCTTGCGAGTCGAGCAGGTGGCTCAGGCATGCTCAGCAGGTGCTTCCGGCGTGTCCGGCACCTGGTTCTGGTGTGTCTGAGACCTGGTTCTGGCATGTCCGGCAGATGATTCCGGAGTGTCCACCAAGTGGTTCTGGCATACCCGGAAGGTGATTTTGGCGTGTCAGGTAGGTGGTTCCGGCGAGTTGAGCAGGTGGTTCCGGCATGCTAGCAGCGGTTCAGGCGGGTCTGGCAGGTGGTTTCGGTCTGTTCGGGGTGTGGTTCCGTCATCTCAGGCACATGGTTCTGGCACGTCTGAGAGGTGGTTCCGGCCGGCCCGACAGGTGTTTCCGGAGTGTCCGCCAAGTGGTTCTGGCGTAGCTGGCAGGTGATGTTGGCATGACAGGCAGGTGGTTCCAGCAAGCCTGGCAGGTGATTCCGAAGTGTTCACCAACTGGTTGTGGCGTAGCCGGCAGGTGATTTTGGCGTGTCCTGCAGGTGTTTCTGCCGAGTCGAGCAGGTTGCTGCGCCATGCTCGGCAGGTGCTTCCGGCGTCTCCGTCACGTGGTTCTGGTGTGTCTGAGACCTGGTTCTGGCATGTCCGGCAGCTGATCCCGGAGATTCCTCCAAGTTGTTCTGGCATAGCCCGCAGGTGATTTTGGCATGTCTGGCAGGTGGTTCCGGCGTGCTCGGCAGGTGGTTCAGGCATGTCCGGCAGGTGGTGCCGGTCTGTCCGGGAGGTGGTTCCGGCGTGCAAGGCACGTGGTTCTGGCACGTAGGAGAGGTGGTTCTGGCATGCCCAGCAGGTGATTCCAGAGAGTCCCCCAAGTGGTTCTGGCGTAACCTGCAGGTGATTTTGGCTTGTCCAACAAGTGGTTCAGGCGAGTTGATCAGGTGGTCCCGTCTGCGCGGGAGGTGCTTCCGGTGTCTTTGGCACATGGTTTGGCCTGTCTGAGAGGTGGTTCCGGCATGCTCGGCAGGTGATTCCGGAGTATCCAACAAGTGGTTCTGGCGTAGCCGGCTGGTGATTTGGGCGTGTTGGGCTGGTGTTTCCAGCAAGTCGAGTTTGTGGTTCTGGCGGGCTCAGCAGGTGGTTCAGGCGTTTTTGGCAGGTGGTTCCAGTCTTTCCTATAGGTGTTTTCGGCGTGTCCCACACATGGTTCTGCCATGTCTGAGAGTTGGTTCTGGCGTGCCTGGCAGGGGATCCCAGACTGTCACTAACGTGGTTCTGGCGTAGCTGGCAGGTGATTTTGGTGTCTCCGGCAGGTTGTCCCGGCGAGTCGAGCAGGAGGTTTCAGCGTGCTCAGCAGGTGCATCCGGTGTCTCTTTCACGTGGTTCTGGCACGTCTGAGAGGTGGTTCCGGCATGCCCAACAGGTGATTCTGGAGTGTCCGGCAAGTGGTTCTGGCGTACCCGGAGGTGATTTTGGTGTGTCCGGCAGGTGGTTCTGGCGTGTCGAGCAGGTATTTCCGGCGTGCTCGGCAGGTGGTTCAGGCAGATCCGGCAGGTGTTTGCAGTCTGTCCATGACGTGGTTCCGGCATGCCCAGAAGATGATTCTGGAGTGTCCACCAAGTGGTTTTGGCGTAGCCGGAACGTAATTTTGGCATGTCAGGCAGGTGGTTCTGGCGAGCTCGGCAGGTGCTTCCAGTCTCTCCAGCACGTGGTTGTGGCACGTCTCACAGGTGGTTCCGGCATGCCCGGCACGTGATTCCGTAGTGTCCGACATGTGGTTCTGGCACTTCTGAGAGGTGGTTCTGGCATGCCCTGCTGGTGATTCCAGAGTGTCCGACAAGTGGTTCTGGCGCAGCCTGCAGGTGATTTTGGCGTGTCCGTTAGGGGGGTCCTGCGAGTCGAGCCGGTGGTTCCGGCATGCTCGGCTCTTGGTTCAGGGGTGTCCTGCAGGTGGTTCCAGTCTGTCCAGGACATGGTTCCTGCATGTCCGTCATGTGGTTCTGGTATATCTGAGATGCGGTTCCGGCATGGCTGGCAGGTGATTTCGGACTGTCTGCCATGTTGTTCTGGCATAGCCAGCAGGTGATTATGGCGTGTCCGGCACATGGTTCCAGCGAGTCGAGCAGGTTATTCCGGCGTGCTCGGCATGTGCTTCTGGTGTTTTTGGGGGGTGGTTCCGGCGTGTCAGGAATGTGGTTGCGGGAAGTTTGAGAGGTGGTTCCTGCATGCCCGCAGGAGATTCCAGAGTGTCCACCAAGTGGTTCTGGTGGAGCCGGCGGGTGATTTTGGCATGTCCAGCAGGTGGATCCTGCGTGTGGAGCAGGTGGTTCCTGCATGCTCGGCAAGTGGTTCCGGCGTGTCTGGCAGGTGCTTCTGGTCTGTCCGGGAGCTGGTTCCAGCATGGCCGGCACGTGGTTCTGGCACGTCTGTGAGGTGCTTCGGGCGTGCCCGGCAGGTGATTCCTGGGTGTTTGCCAAATGGTTCTGGCATCACCAGCAGGTTATTTTGTTGTGCCTGGCAGGTCTTTCCTGCTTTTTGGGCTCGTGGCTCTGGCTTGTAAGACAGGTGCTTGTGGCATTTCTGGCCCCCGTTCTTACATACTCCTCAGCTGGCTTCAGTGTTTCTGGCACCTGTTTGCATCATATCCAACAGGTCTTTACAATGTGTCTGGCATGTCGTTGTGCTATGTTTGGAATCTGGTTCTGTCATGTCATTGTGTGCGGCTGGCATGTTGAAGAGATGGTTCTGCAGTCTCAGAATCGTTGTTCCACTGTGTCCGGCAGGTGGTTACAGGTTGTTCTGGCATGCAACGTGGGTGCTTCTGGTATGCCTGTTAGGTCGTACTGGCATGAATGTGTGGCTCTTTGAGAGTGAGTGGAGGGTGTTTTTGGCATGTCTCCCCGGGTTTTCTGGCACATAAGGGGCATGATTCCTTTTTATACATCAGGTGAGTTTCTTTTCAGCTTCCTAAAGAGATGGAAGAAAGATGGTCTGTGGCTTGTGGCCCTTTGAGGGGTGGAGCCAATGCATTGTGCATTCCACGTCTAGAGCAATGGAGGGCATCGCTGAGAGCCAAAGGAGCTTTCTGCCATAGGTGCTTTCTGATACCCATCAGGGGTGGTGCCAGTGCCTTGTGCCTCCTACCTCTAGAGGAATGGAGGGCACGACCGAGAGTAAAGGGACTTTCTGACATTGGTGGTTTCTGACACTGCCCCAACCATTGCTCAAGGGCGGTTGGTTAAAAGCCTATTTTCTGTCTCCTCCTCAGCATGTGGAACCACAATCATCCGGGCCTCGTCCCCATTGCTCAAGGGGAAGATGTAGGCATATCGTCTGAGCTGGGTTGGCAAGGTGGAAATGCGGCAGAAGCGGATGTTGCAGATGGGCAAGTTAAGGGCTGAAAAGACATGGCATTCAGCTGCTTTGTATGAGATGTTCCCAGGATGCTGTAAGAACAATGAGGAATGCGAGTTCTTTCTCAGCTTCCTAAAAAGATGGAAGGAAGATGGTCTGTGGCTTATCACCCCGTGTGGGTGGAGCAAGTGCATTGTGCATTCCACGTCTACAGCAATGCTGGGCACGGCTGAGAGCAAAGGGGTCTTTCTGACATAGCTGCTTTCCGACACTCTGTCCACCAATGCACAATGGTGGTTGGAAAAAGGTGTAAAGTCTATCATTTGCTAAGCAGGTGGACGCTCAATCATTGGGGACTCAGTCCAGTTGCTTCAAGGGAAGATGTACGCATTTCGTCTCAGCCTGGTTGGCAAGGTGGAATTGCGGCAGAAGCAGAAGTCCTAAAGCGGCAAGTTAATTGTTGGGAAGAAAGGGCGTTTCATCTGCCTTTGTATGAGAATTTCCCCGTATCCTGTAACAGCACTGTGGAAAGCGAGTTCTTTCTCAGCTTCCTAAAGAGCTGGAAGCAAGACAGTTTATGGCTTGTCTCCCATTGAAGGATGGAGTCAGTGATTTGTGCCTTCCAGCTCTAGAGCAATGGAGGGCACGGCTGACAGCAAAGGGGTCTTTCTGACATAGCTGCTTTGCGACACTATCTCCAGCAGTGCACAATGGTGGTTGGAAAAGGGCGTGCTGTCCATTGCCTCCTAAAAACGTGGATGCTCAATCATTTGGGACTCAGCCCAGTTGCTTCAGGGGAAGGTGTAGGCATTTCGTCTGAGCCCGGTTGGCAAGGTGGAATTGCAGCAGAAGCAGAAGTCCTAAAGCTGCGAGTTAAGGGCTGGGACAAAATGGCATTTGAGCTGTCTTTGTATGAGAGGTTCCTGGTATGCTGTAACAGGACTGTGGAAAGCGAGTTGTTCGTCAGCTTCCTAAAGAGCTGGAGGCAAGACTGTTTATGGCTTGTCTCCCATTGAAGGATGGAGGCAGTGCTTTGTGCCTTCCGCCTGCAGAGCAATGGAGGGCAGGGCTGAGAGCCAAGGGGGCTTTCTGCCATAGGTGCTTTCTGATACACTTCATGGGTTGTGCCAGTGCATTGTGCCTCCTACCTCTAGAGGAATGGAGGGCACGGCCGAGAGTAAAGGGCCTTTCTGAAGTTGGTGCTTTCTGACACTCCCCCAGCCATTGCTCAAGAGCTGTTGGTTAAAAGCCTATTGTCTGCTCCTGCTAAGCATGTGGAAGCACAATCATCTGGGCATCGTCTCCATTGCTGAAAGGGAAGCTGTAGGCATTTCGTCTGAGCCGGGTTGGCATGGTGGAAATCTGGCAGAAGCTGAAGTTCCAAATCGGCGACCTAAGCGCTGAAAAGAAATGGCATATCAGCTGCCTTTGTATGAGATCTTGCCAGGACACAGAAAGAGCAGTGTTGAAAGCGATTTCTTTCTAGGATTCCTAAAGAGATGGAAGCAAGACGGTCTGTGGCTTGTCACCTTTTGAGGGGTGGAGCCAGTGCATTGTGCATTCCACGTCTACAGCAATAGAGGGCACGGCTGAGAGCAAAGGGGTCTTTCTGACACTCTCTCCACCAGTGCACAATGGTGGTTGGAAAAAGGCGTACATTCTTTGCCTCCTAAGCACGTGGAAGCTCAATCATTGGGACACAGCCCAATTGCTTCAGGGGAAGATGTAGTGATTTCGTCTGAGCCGGGTTGACAAGGTGGAATTGCGGCAGAAGCAGAAGTCCAAAAGTGGCGTGTTAAGTGCTGGGAAGAAATGGCGTTTGAGCTGCCTTTGTGTGAGAGTTTCCTCGTATGCTGTAACATCACTGTGGAAAGAGAGTTCTTTCTCAGCTTCCTAGAGAGCTGGAAGCAAGACATTTTATGGCTTGTCTCCCATTGAAGGATGGAGACAGTGTTTTGTGCCTTCCACCTCTAGAGCAATGGAGGGCATGGCTGAGAGTAAATTAAAGGGGTCTTTCTGCCATTGGTGCTTTCTGACACTCTCCCAACCATTGCACTTGGTGGTTAGTTAAAAGCCTATTGTCTGTCTCCACTTCAGCATGTGGAACCACAATCATCCGGGCCTGGTCCCCATTGCTCAAGGGGATGATGTAGGCATTTCGTCTGAGCCGGGTTGGCAAGGTGGAATTGTGGCAGAAGCAGAAGTTCTAAAGTGGCGAGGTAAGGTCTGGCAAGAAAGGCCGTTTGACCTTCATTTCTATGACAGTTTCCCCATAGGTTTTTCCCGATAGCCGAGCAGGTGTTTCTGGCATTCTCGGCAGGAGGTTCGGGCATGTCCGGCAGGTGGTTCCAGTCTGTCCAGTATGTGGTTCCGGCGTGTCTGGCACGTGCTTCTGGTACGTCTCAGAGGTGGTTCCGGCATGCCCGGCCGGTGATCCCGGAGAGTCCACCAAGTGATTCTGGCGTAACCGGCAGGTGATTTTGGCATGTTCGGCTGGTGGTTCCAGCCTGCTCGGCAGGTGGTTCAGGCAGGTCCAGCAGGTGGTTCTGGTATGTCCGGGAGGTGGTTCCGGCGTGTCCGGCACTTGGTTCTGGCACGTCTGAGACATGGTTCTGGCATGCCCGCCAGGTGATCCCGGAGAGTCCGACAAGTGGTTCTGGCCTAGCAGGCAGGTGATTTTGGCGTGTCCGGTAGGTGGTTCTGGCAAGTAGAGCAGGTGGTTCTGGCATGCTCGGCAGGTGGTTCAGGCGTGGCCGGCAGGTGGTTCCAGTCTGTCCAGTACGTGTTTCCAGCTTGTCTGGCACGTGGTTCTGGTACGTCTGAGTGGTGGTTCCGCCATGGCTGGCAGGTGATTCTGGACTGTCCCCCAGGTGGTTCTGGCATAGCCAGCAGTTGATATTGGCCTGTCTGGCAGGTGGTTCCAGCGAGTCGAGCAGGTGGCTGTGGGGTGTTCGGCAGGTGGTTCCGGTGTGTCTGGCAGGTGGTTCCTTTCTGTCTGATAGGTCGTTCCGGCATGTCCGGCACGTGCTTCCGGCACGTGTGAGAGGTGGTTCCGGCATGCACGGCACGTGATTCCGGAGTGTCCGCGAGGTGGTTCTGGCGTACCCGGCAGGTGATTTTGGCGTGTCTGGCAGGTGGTTCAGGCGAGTTGAGCAGGTGGTTCCAACGTGCTCGGCAGGTGCTTCCGGCGTCTCCGGCACTTGTTTCTGGCGCATCTGACATGTGGTTCCAGCATGCCCAAAAGTTGATTCTGGGCTGTCCAGGAGGTGGTACTGGCGTCTACGGCATGTGGTTGTGTTACGTCTCAGTGGTGGTTGCGCATGCCCAACAGGTGATTCCGGACTGTCCGCCACATGGTTCTGGCACGTCTGAGAGGTGGTTCCAGCATGCCCCACAGGTGATTTTGCAGTCTCCCGCAAGTTGTTCTGGTGTAGTCGGCAGGTGATTTTGGCGTGTCTGGCAGGTGATTTTGGCGTGTCCGGCAGGTGGTTCCGGTGTGCTCGGCAGGTGGTTCAGGCAGGTCCCGAAGGTGGTTCTTGTCTGTCCGGGAGGTGGTTCCAGCATGTCCGGCACGTGGTTCCAGCACGTCTGACAGGTGGTTCTGGCATGTCGGGCAGGTGATTCTGGATTGTCCACCAAGTCGTTCTGGCGTAGCCGGCAGGTGATTTTCGCGTGTCCCACAGGTGGTTCCAACGATTCGAACAGGTGCTTCCGGCTAGCTCGGCAGGTGCTTCTGACTTCTCCGGCACTTGATTTTGGCACATTTGAGAGTTGGGTCCGGCATTCCCGACAGGTGATTCCGGAAAGTCTGGCTAGTGGTTCTGGCATAGCCAGCAGGTGATTTTTGCGTGTGCGGCGGTGGGTCCTGCGAGTCGAGCAGGTGGTTCCTGCATGCTCTGCAGGTGGTTCCGGCGTGTCCGGCACGTCGTTCTCGCATATCTGAGAGGTGGTTCCGGCATGCCCGGCATGTGATTTCGGAGTGTCTGCCGAGTGGTTGTGGTGTAGCCGGCAGGTGATTCTGACATGTCCAGAAGGTGGTTCTGCGGAGTGGATCAGGTGGTTCCGGCATCCTCGGCAGGTGGTTCTGGCGAGTCCAGTACATGGTTCTGACAGGACTGAGAGGTGGATCCGGCATGCCCGGCGGGTGATCCCGGAGAGTCCGCCAAGTGGTTCTGGCGTACCCCGCAGGTGTTTCTGGTGTGTCCGGCAGGTGGCTCTGGTGAGTTGAGCAGGTGGTTCCGGAGTGCACGGCAGGTGGTTCAGGCGGGTCTGGCAGGTGGTTTCGGTCTGTGCGGGGTGTGGTTCCGGCATCTCAGGCACATGGTGCTGGCACGTCTGAGGGTGGTTCCGGCCGGCCCGACAGGTGTCACCGGAGTGTCCGCCAAGTGGTTCTGGCGTAGCTGGCAGGTGATGTTGGCGTGACCGGCAGGTGGTTCCAGCAGCCCGGCAGGTGATTCCGAAGTGTTCACCAACTGGTTGTGGCATAGCCGGCAGGTGATTTTGGCATGTCCAGCAGGTGGTTCTGGGGAGTGGATCAGGTGGTTCCAGCGTGCTCGGCAAGTAGTTGTGGCACCTCTGAGAGGTGGTTCCAGCATGCCTGGCAGGTGATTCTGGAGTGTCCGCCAAGTGGTTCTGGCATAGCCGGCAGGTGATTTTGGCGTGTCCGGCAGCTGGTACTGGGGAGTGGATAAGGAACTTCCGGCATTCTCGACAGGTGCTTCCGCAGTCTCCGGCATGCGGTTGTGGCACCTCTGAGAGGTGGTTCCAGCATGCCCGGCAGGTGATTGCGGAGTATCCGACAACTGGTTGTGGCGTAGCTGGCTGGTGATTCTGGCGTGTCCGGCAGGTGGTTCTGGCGAGTCAAGCAGGTGGTCCCGGCGTGTGCAGCAGGTGGTTCCGGTCTGTCCTGGAGGTGGTTCCGGAGTGTCTGCCGAGTGGTTCTGGCGTAGCCGGCAGGTGATTTTGGCGTGTCCAGCAGGTGGTTCTGGGGAGTGGAGCAGGTGGTTCCGGCATACTCGGCAGGTGGTTCCGGCGTGTCCGGCACATGGTTCTGGCACATCTGAGAGGTGGTTCCGGCATGCCCAGCAGGTGATCCCGGAGAGTCCTCCAAGTGGTTCTGGCGTACCCCGCAGGTGTTTCTGGTGTGTCCGGCAGGTGGCTCTGGTGAGTCGAGCAGGTCGTTCCGGTGTGCTCGGCAGGTGGTTCCGGCAGGTCCGGCAGGTGTTTGCCGTCTGTCCATGACGTGGTTCCGGCATGCCCGCAAGGTGATTCCGGAGTGTCCGGCATGTGTTTCTCTCACCTCTGAGAGGTGGTTCCGGCATGCCCGGCAGGTGGTTGCGAAGTGTCTGCCGAGTGGTTCTGGCGTAGCCGGCAGGTGATTCTGGCGTGTCCAGCAGGAGGTTCTGGGGAGTGGATCAGGTGGTTCCGGCATACTCGGCAGGTGGTGCCGGTGTGTGCGGAACATGGTTCTGGCAAGTCTGAGAGGTGGTTCCGGCATGCCCAGCAGGTGATTCCGGAGTGTTCGCCAAGTGGTTCTGGCGTAGCCGGCAGGTGATTTTGCATGTCCGGCGGTGGTTCCGGCGAGTCCAGCCGGTGGTTCCGGCGTGTCCGGCTGGTGGTTCAGGCGTGTCCGGCACGAGGTTCTGACACGTCTGAGAGGTGGTTCCGGCATGCCCGACAGGTGATTACGGAGTGTCCGCCACGTGGTTGTGACGTACCCGGCAGGTGATTTTGGCATTTCTGGCAGGTGTTTCTTGCAAGTCGAGCATGTGGCTCAGGCATGCTCAGCAGGTGCTTCCGGCCTGTCTGGCACGTGCTTCTGGCACTTCTGAGAGGTTGTGCTGGCATGCCCGGCAGGTGATTCTGGAGTGTCCGCCAAGTGGTTCTGGCATAGCCGGCAGGTGATTTTGGCGTGTCCGTCAGCTGGTACTGGGGAGTGGATCAGGAACTTCCGGCATTCTCGACAGGTGCTTCCGCCGTCTCCGGCATGTGGTTGTGGCACCTCTGAGAGGTGGTTCCAGCCTGCCCGGCAGGTGATTGCGGAGTGTCCAACAACTGCTTGTGGCGTAGCTGGCTGGTGATTCTGGCGTGTCCGGCAGGTGGTTCTGGCGAGTCAAGCAGGTGGTCCCGGCGTGTCCGGCAGGTGGTTCCGGTCTGTTCTGGAGGTGGTTCCAGAGTGTCTGCCGACTGGTTCTGGCGTATCTGACAGGTGATTTTGGCGTGTGCAGCAGGTGGTTCTGGGGAGTGGATCTGGAGGTCCTGGCATACTCGGCAGGTGGTTCCGGCGTGTCCGGCACATGGTTCTGGCACGTCTGAGAGTTGGTTCCAGCATGCCCGGCAGGTGATCCCGGAGAGTCCTCCAAGTGGTTCTGGCGTACGCCGCAGGTGTTTCTGGTGTGGCCGACAGGTGGCTCTGGTGATTCGAGCAGGTGGTTCCGGCGTGCCCGTCAGGTGGTTCCGGCAGGTCCGGCAGGTGTTTGCCGTCTGTCCATGACGTGGTTCCAGCATGCCCGCAAGGTGACTCTGGAGTGTCCACCAAGTGGTTTTGGCGTAGCCGGCATATGATTTTGGCCTGTGAGGCAGGTGGTCCCGGCATGTAGAGCAGGTGCTTCCGGCAAGCTCGGCAGGTGCTTCCGGTCTCTCCGGCACGTGGTTGTGGCACGTCTGAGAGATGGTTCCGGCATGCCCGGCAGGTGATTCCGGAGTGTCCGGCATGTGGTTCTGGCACCTCTGAGAGGTGGTTCCGGAATGCCTGGCATGTGATTCCGGAGTGTCTGTGGAGTGGTTCTGGCGTAGCCAGCAGTTGATTTTGGCGTGTCCAGTAGGTGGTTCTGGGGAGTGGATCAGCTGGTTCCTGCATACTCGGCAGGTGGTACCGGCGTGTCCAGCACATGGTTCTGACAAGTCTGAGAGGTGGTTCCGGCATGCCCGACAGGTGATTCCGGAGTGTCCACCAAGTGTTTCTGGCGTACCCGGCAGGTGATTTTGGCATGTCCGACAGGTGTTTCTTGCGAGTCGAGCAGGTGGCTCAGGCATGCTCAGCAGGTGCTTGCGGCGTCTCTAGCACGTGGTTCTGGTGTGTCTGAGAGCTGGTTCTGGCATGTCCGGCAGATGATTCCGGAGTGTCCACCAAGTGGTTCTGGTATACCTGGTAGGTGATTTTGGCGTGTCAGGAAGGCGGTTCCGGCTAGTTGAGCAGGTGGATCAGGTGTGCTCACCAGGGGGTTCATGCGGGTCTGGCAGGTGGTTTCGGTCTCTTCGGGGTGTGGTTCCGCCATCTCAGGCAGATGGTTCTGGCACGTCTGAGCGGTGGTTCCGGCCGGCCCGACAGGTGTTTCCGGAGTGTCCGCCTAGTGGTTCTGGCGTAGCTGGCAGGTGATGTTGGCGTGACCGGCAGGTGGTTCCAGCAAGCCTGGCTGGTGATTCCGGAGTGTCTGCCGAGTGGTTCTGGCGTAGCCGGCAGGTGATTTTGGCGTGTCCAGCAGGTGGTTTTGGCGAGTCGAGCAGGTGGTTCTGGCGTGCTCGGCAGGTGCTTCCGGTGTCATTGGCATGTGATTCCGGCATGTCTAAGAGGTGGTTCCGCCATGCCTGGCAGGTGATTCCGGAGTGTTTGCCAAGTGGTTCTGGCGTAGCCGGCAGGTGATTTTGCATGTCCGGCAATGGCTCCGGCGAGTCGAGCCCGTGGTTCCGGCGTGTCCGGCAGGTGGTTGCGGTCTGTCCAGCAGGTGGTTCTGGGGTGTCCGGCACGAGGTTCTGGCACGTCTGAGAGGTTGTGTCGGCATGCCCTTCACGTGATTCCGGCTTGTCCGCCAAGCGGTTCTGGTGTAGCGGGCAGGTGATTTTGGCGTGTCCGGCAGGTGGGACCGGTGAGTCAAGCAGGTGGTTCCGGCGAGTGTTTCCTGGGTTTCCGGGCTGTCGGGGAGATGGTTCCGGCCTGTCCAGCACTTGCTTATGGGACTTCTGAGAGTTTGTGTGGCATGCCCGGCAGGTGATTCTGGATTGTCTGCCAAGTGGTTGCGACGTAGCGGGCAGGTGATCTTGGCGTGTCCGGCAGGTGGTTCTGTGTAGTGGAGTAGGAACCTCCGTCATCTCGGCAGGTGCTTGTGCCGTCTCCAGCATGTTTGTGGCACCTCTGAGAGGTGGTTCCAGCATGCCCGGCAGGTGATTCCGGAGTGTCCAACAAGCGGTTGTGGCATAGCCGGCTGGTGATTCTGGCGTGTCCGGCAGGTGGTTCTGGCGAGTCAAGCAGGTGGTCCCGGAGTGTCCGGCAGGTGGTTCCGGTGTGTCTTGGAGGTGGTTCCGGAGCGTCTGCCGAGTGGTTGTGGCATAGCCGGCAGGTGATTTTGGCGTGTCCAGCAGGTGGTTCTTGGGAGTGGAGCAGGTGGTTCCGGCATACTCGGCAGGTGGTCCTGGCGTGTCCGCCACATGGTTCTGGCATGTCTGAGAGGTGGTTCCAGCATGCACGGCAGGTGATCCCGGAGAGTCCTTCAAGTGATTCTGGCGTACCCCGCAGGTGTTTCTGGTGTGTCAGGCAGGTGGCTCTGGTGAGTCGAGCATGTGGTTCCGGCGTGCTCGGCAGATGTTTGACGTCTGTCCATGACGTGGTTCCGGCATGCCCGCAAGGTGATTCTGGAGTGTCCACCAAGTGGTTTTGGCGTAGCCGGCATACGATTTTGGCCTGTGAGGCAGGTGGTTCCGGCATGTCCAGCAGGTGGTTCCGGCGAGCTCGGCAGGTGCTTCCGGTCTCTCCGGCACGTGGTTGTGGCACGTCTGAGAGATGGTTCCGGCATGCCCAGCAGGTGATTCCGGAGTCTCCGGCATGTGGTTCTGGCACGTCTGAGAGGTGCTTTCGGCATGCCCAACAGGTGATTCTGGAGTGTCTGGCATGTCGTTCTGGCACCTCTGAGAGGTGGTTCCGGAATGCCTGGCATGTGATTCCGGAGTGTCTGCTGAGTGGTTCTGGCATAGCCGGCAGTTGATTTTGGCGTGTCCAGTAGGTCGTTCTTGGGAGTGGATCATCTGGTTCCGGCATACTCGGCAGGTGGTACCTGCGTGTCCAGAACATGGTTCTGGCAAGTCTGAGAGGTGGTTCCGGCACGCCCGACAGGTGATTCCGGAGTGTCTGCCAAGTGTTTCTGGCGTACCCGGCAGGTGATTTTGGCATGTCCGACAGGTGTTTCTTGCGAGTCGAGCAGGTGGCTCAGGCATGCTCAGCTGGTGCTTCCGGCGTCTCTGGCACGTGGTTCTGGTGTGTCTGAGAGCTGGTTCTGGCATGTCCAGCAGATGATTCAGGAGTGTCCAACAAGTGGTTCTGGTATACCCGGCAGGTGATTTTGGCGTGTCTGGAAGGTGGCTCCGGCGAGTCGAGCAGGAGGTTCTGGGGTGCTAGCCCGGTGGTCGGGACGGGTCTGGCATGTGGTTTCGGTCTGTTCGGGGTGTGTTTCTGGCTTTTCAGGCACATGGTTCTGGTATGTCTGAGAGGTGGTTCCGGCATGGGTGGCAGTTGATTGCGGACTGTCCCCCAGGTGGTTGTGGCATAGCTGGCAGTTGATTTTGGCCTGTCCGGCAGGTGGTTCCTGAGAGTCGAGCAGGTGGCTCCGGCGTGCTCGGCGTGTGGTTCCCTCATGTCTCGCAGGTGGTTCCTGTCTGTGCAGTAGGTGTTTCCGTCATGTCCGGCACGTGCTTCCAGCACGTGTGAGAGGTGTTTCAGGCATGCGTGGTAGGTGATTCCGGAGTTTCCGGTAAGTGGTTTTGGTGTACCCCGCAGTTCATTTTGGTGTGTCTGGCAGGTGGGTCCTGCGATTCAAGCAGGTGCTTCCGGCGTGCTCGTCAGGTGGTCCAGGCGTGTCCGGCAGGTGGTTCCAGTCTGTCCAGGACGTGGTTCCAGCATGTCCGGCATGCAGTTCTGGTACGTCTGAGAGGAGGTTCCTGCATGCCCGGCAGGTGATTCCGGACTGTCCGCCAGGTGGTTCTCGCATAGCCAGCAGTTATTTTGGCGTGTCCAGCAGGTGGTTCCAGCAAGTCGAGCACGTGGTTCCGACGTGCTTGGCAGGTGGTTCAGGCGTATCTGGCAGGTGGTTTCGGTCTGCTCGGGGTGTGGTTCTGGCAACTCAGGCAAATGCTCTGGCACGTCTGAGAGGTGTTTCCGGCCGGACTGACTGGTGTTTCCGGAGTTTCCGCCAAGTGGTTCTGGCTTAGCTGGCAGGTGATGTTGGCATGACTGGCAGGTGGTTCCAGCAAGCCTGGCAGGTGATTCCGAAGTGTTCCCCAAGTGGTTGTGTCGCAGCCGGAAGGTGATTTTGGCTTGTCCGCTAGGTGGTTCTGGCGAGTCGAGCAGGTGGTTCCGGCATGCTCGGCAGGTGCATCCGGTGTCATAGGCATGTGGGTCTGGCATGTCTGAGAGGTGGTTCCGGCATGCCCGGCAGGAGATTGCAGAGTGTTCTCCAAGTGGTTCTGGCATAGCCGGCAGGTGATTTTGCATGTCCGGCGGTGGTTCCGGCGAGTCGAGCCGCTTGTTCTGGCATGTTCTGCAGGTGGTTCCGGTCTGTCCGGCAGGTGGTTCTGGGGTGTCCAGCACGAGGTTCTGGCACGTCTGAGAGGTTGTGCCATCATGCCCAAAACATTATTCCGTCTTGTACTCCAAGTGGTTGTGGTGTAGCCGGCAGGTGATTTTGGCGTGTCCGGCAGCTGGTTCCGGCGTGCTCAGCAGGTGGTTCCAGTCTGTGCAGTACATGTTTCCAGCTTGTCCGGCAAGTGGTTCTGGTACGTCTGAGAGGTGGTTCCAGCTAGTCTTGCAGGTGGTTCCGGTCTGTCCCGGAGGTGTTTCTGGGATGTCCGGAACGTTGTACTGGCACGTCTGCGAGGCACGTCGGGCATGCCTGTTAGGTGATTCCTGGGTGTCCTCCAAGTGGTTCTGGCATCCCCAGCAGGTTATTTTGGCATGTCCAGCAGGTCTTTCCTGCTTTTTGGGCTCGTGGCTCTGGCTTGTAAGACAGGTGTTGGTGGCATGTCTGGCCCCCGGTTCTGACATACTCCGCAGGTGGTTTCACTGTTTCTGGCACCTGTTTGCGGCATATCCATCAGGTGTTTCCAATGTGTCTGGCATGTCATTGTGCTGCGTTTGGAATCTGGTTCTGTCGTGTCTGTTGTGTGCAGCGGGCATGTTGAAGAGATGGTTCTGCAGTGTCAGAATTGTTGTTCCACTGTGTTCAGCAGGTGGTTACAGGTGGTTCTGGCATGCAACGTGGGTGCTTCTGGTGTACCAGTTGGGTCGTTCTGCCATAAATGTGTGGTTCTTTGAGAGTGTGCGGAGGGTGTTTGTGGCATGTCTCCCGGGGTTTTCAGGCATCTAAGGGGAATGATTCCTTTTTATGCGTCAGGGGAGTTGGTTCTCAACTTCCTAAAGAGACGGAAGAAAGATGGTCTGTGGCTTGTCGCCCCTTGAGGGGTGGAGCCAATGCATTGTGCATTCCACGTCTAGAGCAATGGAGGGCAAAACTGAGAGGAAAGGGGCCTTTCTGACATAGGTGTTTTCTGACACTCTCTCCACCAGTGGTGAACTGTGGTTGGTGAAAAGCGTATTGTCTCTCTCCTGCTAAACACATGGTTGCACAATCATTTGGGACTAAGCCCAGTTGCTTAAGGGGACGATGTAGGCATTTTGCCGGAGCCGGGTTGGCAAGGTGGAATAGCGGCAGAAGCAGAAGTTCTAAACCTGCAGGTTAAGGGCTGGGAAGAAATGCCATTGGAGCTGCCTTTGTATGAGAAGTTCCCCGGTGTGCGGAAACAGGACTGTGGAAAGCGAGTTGTTTGTCAGCTTCCTAAAGAGCTGGAGGCAAGACAGTTGATGGCTTGTCTCCAATTGAAGGATGGAGGCAGTGCTTTGTGCCTTCCACCTCTAGAGCAATGGAGGGCACGGCTGAGAGCAAAGGGCCCTTTCTGACATAGGTGCATTCTGACACTCTCTGACCCAGTGCACAAAGGCTGTTTGTAAAAAGCCTATTGTCTGCTCCTGCTAAGCATGTGGAAGCACAATCATGTGGGCTTCGCCCCCGTTGCTTCAGGGGAAGATGTAGGCATTTCGTCTGAGCCGGGTTGGCATGGTGGAACTGTGGCAGAAGCAGAAGTCCTAAAGCCGCTAGTTAAGCACTGGGAAGAAATTTCATTTGAGCTGCCTCGGTATGAGAGTTTCCTCATATGCTGTAACGGCACTGTGGAAAGCGAGTTCTTTCTCAGCTTCCTAAAGAGCTGGAAGCAAGACAGTTTATGGCTTGTCTCCCATTGAAGGATGGAGGCAGTGCTTTGTGCCTTCCACCTCTACAGCAATGGAGGGCGCGGCTGAGAGTAAAGGGGTCTTTCTGCCATTGGTGCTTTCTGACACTCTCCCAACCATTGCACTTCGTGGTTAGTTAGAAGCCGCTCGTCTCTCTCCTCCTCAGCATGTGGAACCACAATCATATGGGCCTCATCCCCATTGCTCAAGGGAAAGATGTAGGCCTTTCTTCTGAGCCGGGTTGGCAAGGTGGAAACGTGCAGGAGGCAGATGTCCCAGACTGGCGAGTGAAGTGCTGAGAAGAAATGGCGTTCAGCCTCCTTTGTATGAGATCTTCCCTGGACGCTGAAAGAGCACTGTGGAAAGGGAGTTTTTTCTCCACTTCCTAAAGAGCTGGAAGCAGGAGAAGATGTGGTTTGTCTCCCATTGAGGGGTGGATCGAAAACCAGTGCCTTGTGCCTTCCACCTCGAGAGCAATGGAGGGCATGGCTGAGAGCAAAGGGGTCTTTCTGATGTAGTGCTTTCCGACGCTCTCTAAGCAGTGTAAAACGGTGGTTGGAAAAAGGCATGCAGTTTATCGCCTCCTAAGCATGTGGATGCTCAATCATTTGGGAATCAGCACAGTTGATTCAGGGGAAGATGTAGGCATTTCGTCTGAGCCGGGTTGGCAAGGTGGAAATGCGGCAGAAACAGATGTTGCAGATTGGTGAGTTAAGGGCTGAAAAGACACGGTGTTCAGCTGCCTTTGTATGAGACGTTCCCAGGACGCTGTAAGAGCACTGTGGAATGCGAGTTCTTTCCCAGCTTCCTAAAGAGCTGGAAGCAGGACAGTTGATGGCTTGTCTCCAATTGAAGGATGGAGGCAGTGCTTTGTGCCTTCCAACTCTAGAGCAATGGAGGGCACGGCTGAGAGCAAAGGGCCCCTTCTGACATAGGTGCATTCTGACACTCTCTGACCCAGTGCACAATGGCGGTTTGTAAAATGCCTATTGTCTGCTCCTGCTAAGCATGCCAAAGCACAGTCATCTGGGCCTCATCCCGTTGCAGAAGGGGAAGATGTAGACATTTCATCTGAGCCGGGTTGGCAAGGTGGAAATGTGGCAGGAGCAGAAGTTCCAAATCTGCGAGTTAAGCGCTGAAAAGAAATGGCATAGAAGCTGCCTTTGTATGAGATGTTGCCAGGACACAGAAAGAGCACTGTTGAAAGCGAGTTCTTTCTCAGCTTCCTAATGAGACGGAAGGAAGATGGCCTGTGGCTTGTTGCCCCTTGGGGTGGGGAGCCAGTGCATTGTGCATTCCACGTCTAGAGCAATGAAGGGCACGGCTGAGAGCAAAGGGGTCTTTCTGACATACCTGCTTTCCGACACTCTCTCCAGCAGTGCACAATGGTGGTTGGAAAAAGGCGTGCAGTCTATCGCCTCCTAAGCACGTGGACGCTCAATCATTTGGGACTCAGCCCAGTTGCTTCAGGGGAAGATGTAGGCATTTCGTCTGAGCCGGGTTGGCAAGGTGGAATTGCGGCAGAAGCAGGAGTCCTAAAGCTGCGAGTTAAGGGCTGGGAAGAAATGCCATTTGAGCTGACTTTGTATGAGAAGTTCCCAGGTCTGCTGTAACAGGACTGTGGAAAGCGAGTTGTTTGTCAGCTTCCTAAAGAGCTGGAGGCAAGACAGTTGATGGCTTGTCTCCAATTGAAGGATGGCGGCAGTGCTTTGTGCCTTCCACCTCTAGAGCAATGGAGGGCACGGCTGAGAGCAAAGGGCCCTTTCTGACATAGGTGCATTCTGACACTCTCTGACCCAGTGCACAATGTCAGTTTGTAAAACGCCTATTGTCTGCTCCTGCTAAGCATGTGGAAGCACAATCATCAGGGCTTCGCCCCCGTTGCTTAAGGGGAAGATGTAGGCATTTCCTCTGAGCCGGGTTGGCAAGGTGGAAATGCGGCAGAAGCAGATGTTGCAGATTGGTGAGTTAAGGGCTGAAAAGACACGGTGTTCAGCTGCCTTTGTATGAGACGTTCCCAGGACGCTGTAAGAGCACTGTGGAATGCGAGTGATTTCCCAGATTCCTAAAGAGCTGGAAGCAGGACAGTTGATGGTTTGTCTCCAATTGAAGGATGGAGGCAGTGCTTTGTGCCTTCCACCTCTAGATCAATGGAGGGCACGGCTGAGAGCAAAGGGGTTTTTCTGACATAGCTGCTTTCTGACACTCTCTCCAGCAGTGCACAATGGTGGTTGGAAAAAGGCGTGCAGTCTATCGCCTCCTAAGCACGTGGACGCTCAATCATATGGGACTCAGCCCAGTTGCTTCAGGGGAAGGTGTAGGCATTTCGTCTGCGCCGGGTTGGCAAGGTGGAATTGCGGCAGAAGCAGGAGTCCTAAAGCTGCGAGTTAAGGGCTGGGAAGAAATGCCATTTGACCTGCCTTTGTATGAGAAGTTGCGCGGTGTGCTGTAACAGGACTGTGGAAAGCGAGTTGTTTGTCAGCTTCCTAAAGAGCTGGAGGCAAGACAGTTGATGGCTTGTCTCCAATTGAAGGATGGAGGCAGTGCTTTGTGCCTTCCACCTCTAGAGCAATGCAGGGCACGGCTGAGAGCAAAGGGCCCTTTCTGACATAGGTGCATTCTGACACTCTCTGACCCAGTGCACAAAGGCTGTTTGTAAAATGCCTATTGTCTGCTCCTGCTAAGCATGAGGAAGCACAGAAATCTGGGCCTCGTCCCCGTTGCTGAAGGGGAAGATGTAGACATCTCGTCTGAGCCGCGTTGGCAATGTGGAAATGTGGCAGGAGCAGAAGTTCCAAATCTGCGAGTTAAGCGCTGAAAAGAAATGGCATAGCAGCTGCCTTTGTATGAGATGTTGCCAGGACACAGAAAGAGCACTGTTGAAAGCGAGTTCTTTCTCAGCTTCCTAAAGAGACGGAAGGAAGATGGTCTGTGGCTTGTCGCCTCTTGAGGGGGGGTGCCAGTGCATTGTGCATTCCACGTCTAGAGCAATGAAGGGCACGGCTGAGAGCAAAGGGGTCTTTCTGACATAGCTGCTTTCCGACACTCTCTCCAGCAGTGCACAATGGTGGTTGGAAAAAGGCGTGCAGTCTATCGCCTCCGAAGCACGTGGACGCTCAATCATTTGGGACTCAGCCCATTTGCTTCAGGGGAAGATGTAGGCATTTCGCCTGAGCCAGGTTGGCAAGGTGGAATTGCGGCAGAAGCAGGAGTCCTAAAGCTCTGAGTTAGGGGCTGGGAAGAAATGCCATTTGAGCTGCCTTTGTATGAGAAGTTCCCCGGTGTGCTGTAACAGGACTGTGGAAAGCGAGTTGCTTGTCAGCTTCCTAAAGAGCTGGAGGCAAGACAGTTGATGGCTTGTCTCCAATTGAAGGATGGAGGCAGTGCTGTGTGCCTTCCACCTCTAGAGCAATGGAGGGCACGGCTGAGAGCAAAGGGCCCTTTCTGACATAGGTGCATTCTGACACTCTCTGACCCAGTGCACAATGGCGGTTTGTAAAAAGCCTATTGTGTGCTCCTTCTAAGCATGTGGAAGCACAATCATGTGGGCTTCGCCCCCGTTGCTTCAGGGGAAGATGTAGGCATTTCGTCTGAGCCGGGTTGGCAAGGTGGAACTGTGGCAGAAGCAGAAGTCCTAAAGCGGACAGTTAAGCCTTGGGAAGAAATGCCATTTGAGCTGCCTCGGTATGAGAGTTTCCTCGTATGCTGTAACAGCACTGTGGAAAGCGAGTTCTTTCTCAGCTTCCTAAAGAGCTGGAGGCAAGACAGTTTATGGCTTGTCTCCCTTTGAAGGATGGAGGCAGTGCTTTGTGCCTTCCACCTCTACAGCAATGGAGGGCGCGGCTGAGAGTAAAGGGGTCTTTCCGCCATTGGTGCGTTCTGACAGTCTCCCAACCATTGCACTTCGTGGTTATTTAAAAGCCTATCGTGTCTCTCGTCCTCAGCATGTGGAACCACAATCATAAGGGCCTCATCCCCATTGCTCAAGGGGAAGATGTAGGCATTTCGCCTGAGCCAGGTTGGCAAGGTCAAACGTGCAGGATGCAGATGTCCCAGACTGGCACGTGAAGTGTTGAAAGGAAACGGCGTTCAGCCTCCTTTGTATGAGATGTTCCCAGGACGCTGAAAGAGCACTGTGGAAAGGGAGTTTTTTCTCCACTTCCTAAAGAGCTGGAATCAGGACAAGATGTGGTTTGTCTCCCATTGAGGGGTGGATCCAGAACCAGTGCCTCGTGCCTTCCACCTCGAGAGCAATGGAGGGCATGGCTGAGAGCAAAGGCGCCTTTCTGACATAGCTGTTTTCGACGCTCTCACCAGTGTAAAACGGTGGTTGGAAAAAGGCATGCAGTTTATCGCCTCCTAAGCATGTGGATGCTCAATAATTTGGGAATCAGCACAGTTGCTTCAGGGGAAGATATAGGCATTTCGTCTGAGCCGGGTTGGCAGGGTGGAAATGCGGCAGAAGCAGATGTTGCAGATTGGTGAGTTACGGGCTGAAAAGACACGGGTTTCAGCTGCCTTTGTATGAGACGTTCCCAGGACGCTGTAAGAGCACTGTGGAATGCGAGTGCTTTCCCAGCTTCCTAAAGAGCTGGAAGCAGGACAGTTGTTGGCTTGTCTCCAATTGAAGGATGGAGGCAGTGCTTTGTGCCTTCCACCTCTAGAGCAATGCAGGGCACGGCTGAGAGCAAAGGGCCCTTTCTGACATAGGTGCATTCTGACACTCTCTGACCCAGTGCACAATGGCGGTTTGTAAAAAGCCTATTGTCTGCTCCTGCTAAGCATGCGGAAGAACAGTCATCTGGGCCTCGTCCCCGTTGCTGAAGGGGAAGATGTAGACATTTCGTCTGAGCCGGGTTGGCAAGGTGGAAATGTGGCAGGAGCAGAAGTTCCAAATCTGCGAGTTAAGCGCTGAAAAGAAATGGCATAGCAGCTGCCTTTGTATGAGATGTTGCCAGGACACAGAAAGAGCACTGTTGAAAGCGAGTTCTTGCTCAGCTTCCTAAAGAGACGGAAGGAAGATGGTCTGTGGCTTGTCGCCCCTTGGGGGGGGTAGCCAGTGCATTGTGCATTCCACGTCTAGAGCAATGAAGGGCACGGCTGAGAGCAAAGGGGTCTTTCTGACATAGCTGCTTTCCGACACTCTCTCCAGCAGTGCACAATGGTGGTTGGAAAAAGGCGTGCAGTCTATCGCCTCCTAAGCACGTGGACGCTCAATCATTTGGGACTCAGCCCAGTTGCTTCAGGATAAGATGTAGGCATTTCGCCTGAGCCGGGTTGGCAAGGTGGAATTGCGGCAGAAGCAGGAGTCCTAAAGCTGTGAGTTAAGGGCTGGGAAGAAATGCCATTTGAGCTGCCTTTGTATGAGAAGTTCCCTGGTGTGGTGTAACAGGACTGTGGAAAGCGAGTTGCTTGTCAGCTTCCTAAAGAGCTGGAGGCAAGACAGTTGATGGCTTGTCTCCAATTGAAGGATGGAGGCAGTGCTGTGTGCCTTCCACCTCTAGAGCAATGGAGGGCACGGCTGAGAGCAAAGGGCCCTTTCTGACATAGGTGCATTCTGACACTCTCTGACCCAGTGCACAAAGGCGGTTTGCAAAAAGCCGATTGTGTGCTCCTGCTAAGCATGTGGAAGCACAATCATGTGGGCTTCGCCCCCGTTGCTTCAGGGGAAGATGTAGGCATTTCGTCTGAGCCTGGTTGGCAAGGTGGAACTGTGGCAGAAGCACAAGTCCTAAAGCAGACAGTTAAGCCTTGTGAAGAAATGCCCTTTGAGCTGCCACGGTATGAGAGTTTCCTCGTATGCTGTAACAGCACTGTGGAAAGCGAGTTCATTCTCAGCTTCCTAAAGAGCTGGAGGCAAGACAGTTTATGGCTTGTCTCCCATTGAAGCATGGAGGCAGTGCTTTGTGCATTCCACCTCTACAGCAATGGAGGGCGCGGCTGAGAGTAAAGGGGTCTTTCCGCCATTGGTGCGTTCTGACAGTCTCCCAACCATTGCACTTCGTGGTTAGTTAAAAGCGTATCGTGTCTCTCGTCCTCAGCATGTGGAACCACAATCATATGGGCCTCATCCCCATTGCTCAAGGGGAAGATGTAGGCATTTCGCCTGAGCCGGGTTGGCAAGGTGGAATTGCGGCAGAAGCAGGAGTCCTAAAGCTGCGAGTTAAGGGCTGGGAAGAAATGCCATTTGAGCTGCCTTTGTATGAGAAGTTCCCCGGTGTGCTGTAACAGGACTGTGGAAAGCGAGTTGTTTGTCAGCTTCCTAAAGAGACGGAAGGAAGATGGTCTGTGGCTTGTCGCCCCTTGAGGGGCGGAGCCAGTGCATGGTGGATTACACGTCTAGAGCAATGAAGGGCACGGCTGAGAGCAAAGGGGTCTTTCTGACATAGCTGCTTTCCGACACTCTCTCCAGCAGTGCACAATGGTGGTTGGAAAAAGGCGTGCAGTCTAACGCCTCCTAAGCACGTGGACGCTCAATCATTTGGGACTCAGCCCAGTTGCTTCAGGGGAAGATGTAGGCATTTCGTCTGAGCCGGGTTGGCAAGGTGGAATTGCAGCAGAAGCAGGAGTCCTAAAGCTGCGAGTTAAGGGGTGGGAAGAAATGCCATTTGAGCTGCCTTTGTATGAGAAGTTGCGCGGTGTGCTGTAACAGGACTGTGGAAAGCGAGTTGTTTGTCAGCTTCCTAAAGAGCTGGAGGCAAGACAGTTTATGGCTTGTCTCCAATTGAAGGATGGAGGCAGTGCTTTGTGCCTTCCACCTCTAGAGCAATGGAGGGCACGGCTGAGAGCAAAGGGCCCTTTCTGACATAGGTGCATTCTGACACTCTCTGACCCAGTGCACAAAGGCGGTTTGTAAAAAGCCTATTGTCTGCTCCTGCTAAGCATGTGGAAGCACAATCATGTGGGCTTCGCCCCCGTTGCTTCAGGGGAAGATGTAGGCATTTCGTCTGAGCCGGGTTGGCAAGGTGGAACTGTGGCAGAAGCACAAGTCCTAAAGCGGCCAGTTAAGCCCTGGGAAGAAATGCCATTTGAGCTGCATGGGTATGAGAGTTTCCTCGTATGCTGTAACAGCACTGTGGAAAGCGAGTTCTTTCTCAGCTTCCTAAAGAGCTGGAGGCTAGACAGTTTATGGCTTGTCTCCCATTGAAGGATGGAGGCAGTGCTTTGTGCCTTCCACCTCTACAGCAATGGAGGGTGCGGCTAAGAGTAAAGGGGTCTTTCTGCCATTGGTGCTTTCTGACACTCTCCCAACCATTGCACTTCGTGGTTAGTTAAAAGCCTATCGTGTCTCTCGTCCTCAGCATGTGGAACCACAATCCTATGGGCCTCATCCCCATTGCTCAAGGGGAAGATGTAGGCATTTCGTCTGAGCCGAGTTGGCCAGGTGGAAACGTGCAGGATGCAGATGTCCAAGTCTGGCAACTGAAGCGCTGAAAAGAAACGGCGTTCAGCCTCCTTTGTATGAGATGTTCCCAGGACGCTGAAAGAGCACTGTGGAAAGGGAGTTTTTTCTCCACTTCCTAAAGAGCTGGAAGCAGGACAAGATGTAGTTTGTCTCCCATTGAGGGGTGGATCCAGAACCAGTGCCTTGTGCCTTCCACCTCGAGAGCAATGGAGGGCATGGCTGAGAGCAAAGGCGCCTTTCTGACATCGCAGCTTTCCGACGCTCTCTAAGCAGTGTAAAATGGTGGTTGGAAAAAGGCATGCAGTTTATCGCCTCCTAAGCATGTGGATGCTCAATCAATTGGGAATCAGCACAGTTGCTTCAGGGGAAGATGTAGGCATTTCGTCTGAGCCGGGTTGGCAAGGTGGAAATGCGGCAGAAGCAGATGTTGCAGATTGGTGAGTTAAGGGCCGAAAAGAAACGGTGTTCAGCTGCCTTTGTATGAGACGTTCCCAGGACGCTGTAAGAGCACTGTGGAATGCGAGTGCTTTCCCAGCTTCCTAAAGAGCTGGAAGCAGGACAGTTGATGGCTTGTGTCCAATTGAAGGATGGAGGCAGTGCTTTGTGCCTTCCACCTCTAGAGCAATGGAGGGCACGGCTGAGAGCAAAGGGCCCTTTCTGACATAGGTGCATTCTGACACTCTCTGACCCAGTGCACAATGGCGGTTTGTAAAAAGCCTATTGTCTGCTCCTGTTAAGCATGCGGAAGCACAGTCATCTGGGCCTCGTCCCCGTTGCTGAAGGAGAAGATGTAGACATTTCGCCTGAGCCGGGTTGGCAAGGTGGAAATGTGCCAGGAGCAGAAGTTCCAAATCTGCGAGTTAAGCGCTGAAAAGAAATGGCATAGCAGCTGCCTTTGTATGAGATGTTGCCAGGACACAGAAAGAGCACTGTTGAAAGCGAGTTCTTTCTCAGCTTCCTAAAGAGACGTAAGGAAGATGGTCTGTGGCTTGACGCCCCTTGAGGGGGTGGGAGGCAGTGCATTGTGCATTCCACGTCTAGAGCAATGAAGGGCACGGCTGAGAGCAAAGGGGTCTTTCTGACATAGCTGCTTTCCGACACTCTCTCCAGCAGTGCACAATGGTGGTTGGAAAAAGGCGTGCAGTCTATCGCCTCCTAAGCACGTGGACGCTCAATCATTTGGGACTCAGCCCAGTTGCTTCAGGGGAAGATGTAGGCATTTCGCCTGAGCCGGGTTGGCAAGGTGGAATTGCGGCAGAAGCAGGAGTCCTAAAGCTGTGAGTTAAGGGCTGGGAAGAAATGACATTTGAGCTGCCTTTGTATGAGAAGTTCCCCGGTGTGGTGTAACAGGACTGTGGAAAGCAAGTTGCTTGTCAGCTTCCTAAAGAGCTGGAGGCAAGACAGTTGATGGCTTGTCTCCAATTGAAGGATGGAGGCAGTGCTGTGTGCCTTCCACCTCTAGAGCAATGGAGGGCACGGCTGAGAGCAAAGGGCCCTTTCTGACATAGGTGCATTCTGACACTCTCTGACCCAGTGCACAAAGGCGGTTTGCAAAAAGCCTATTGTCTGCTCCTGCTAAACATGTGGAAGCACAATCATGTGGGCTTCGCCCCCGTTGCTTCAGGGGAAGATGTAGGCATTTCGTCTGAGCCTGGTTGGCAAGGGGGAACTGTGGCAGAAGCACAAGTCCTAAAGCAGACAGTTAAGCCTTGGGAAGAAATGCCATTTGAGCTGCCACGGCATGAGAGTTTCCTCGTATGCTGTAACAGCACTGTGGAAAGCGAGTTCATTCTCAGCTTCCTAAAGAGCTGGAGGCAAGACAGTTTATGGCTTGTCTCCCATTGAAGCATGGAGGCAGTGCTTTGTGCATTCCACCTCTACAGCAATGGAGGGCGCGGCTGAGAGTAAAGGGGTCTTTCCGCCATTGGTGCGTTCTGACAGTCTCCCAACCATTGCACTTCGTGGTTAGATAAAAGCGTATCATGTCTCTCGTCCTCAGCATGTGGAACCACAATCATATGGGCCTCATCCCCATTGCTCAAGGGGAAGATGTAGGCATTTCGCCTGAGCCGGGTTGGCAAGGTGGAATTGCGGCAGAAGCAGGAGTCCTAAAGCTGCGAGTTAAGGGCTGGGAAGAAATGCCATTTGAGCTGCCTTTGTATGAGAAGTTCCCCGGTGTGCTGTAACAGGAGTGTGGAAAGCGAGTTGTTTGTCAGCTTCCTAAAGAGACGGAAGGAAGATGGTCTGTGGCTTGTCGCCCCTTGAGGGGGGGAGCCAGTGCATGGTGGATTCCACGTCTAGAGCAATGAAGGGCACGGCTGAGAGCAAAGGGGTCTTTCTGACATAGCTGCTTTCCGACACTCTCTCCAGCAGTGCACAATGGTGGTTGGAAAAGGCGTGCAGTCTATCGCCTCCTAAGCACGTGGACGCTCAATCATTTGGGACTCAGCCCAGTTGCTTCAGGGGAAGATGTAGGCATTTCGTCTGAGCCGGGTTGGCAATGTGGAATTGCGGCAGAAGCAGGAGTCCTAAAGCTGCGAGTTAAGGGCTGGGAAGAAATGCCATTTGAGCTGCCTTTGTATGAGAAGTTGCGCGGTGTGCTGTAACAGGACTGTGGAAAGCGAGTTGTTTGTCAGCTTCCTAAAGAGCTGGAGGCAAGACAGTTGATGGCTTGTCTCCAATTGAAGGATGGAGGCAGTGCTTT
The DNA here is from genome assembly GCF_037783145.1 of Equus przewalskii. NCBI lineage: Eukaryota > Metazoa > Chordata > Mammalia > Perissodactyla > Equidae > Equus > Equus przewalskii. The sequence goes on from NW_027228553.1 coordinate 27,180, forward strand.
GTGCCTTCCACCTCTAGAGCAATGGAGGGCACGGCTGAGAGCAAAGGGCCCTTTCTGACATAGGTGCATTCTGACACTCTCTGACCCAGTGCACAAAGGCGGTTTGTAAAAAGCCTATTGTCTGCTCCTGCTAAGCATGTGGAAGCACAATCATGTGGGCTTCGCCCCCGTTGCTTCAGGGGAAGATGTAGGCATTTCGTCTGAGCCGGGTTGGCAAGGTGGAACTGTGGCAGAAGCACAAGTCCTAAAGCGGCCAGTTAAGCCCTGGGAAGAAATGCCGTTTGAGCTGCCTGGGTATGAGAGTTTCCTCGTATGCTGTAACACACTGTGGAAAGCGAGTTCTTTCTCAGCTTCCTAAAGAGCTGGAGGCAAGACAGTTTATGGCTTGTCTCCCATTGAAGGATGGAGGCAGTGCTTTGTGCCTTCCACCTCTACAGCAATGGAGGGCGCGGCTGAGAGTAAAGGGGTCTTTCTGCCATTGGTGCTTTCTGACACTCTCCCAACCATTGCACTTCGTGGTTAGTTAAAAGCCTATCGTGTCTCTCGTCCTCAGCATGTGGAACCACAATCCTATGGGCCTCATCCCCATTGCTCAAGGGGAAGATGTAGGCATTTCGTCTGAGCCGGGTTGGCAAGGTGGAAACGTGCAGGATGCAGATGTCCCAGACTGGCGACTGAAGCGCTGAAAAGAAACGGCGTTCAGCCTCCTTTGTATGAGATGTTCCCAGGACGCTGAAAGAGCACTGTGGAAAGGGAGTTTTTTCTCCACTTCCTAAAGAGCTGGAAGCAGGACAAGATGTGGTTTGTCTCCCATTGAGGGGTGGATCCAGAACCAGTGCCTTGTGCCTTCCACCTCGAGAGCAATGGAGGGCATGGCTGAGAGCAAAGGCGCCTTTCTGACATAGCAGCTTTCCGACGCTCTCTAAGCAGTGTAAAATGGTGGTTGGAAAAAGGCATGCAGTTTATCGCCTCCTAAGCATGTGGATGCTCAATCAATTGGGAATCAGCACAGTTGCTTCAGGGGAAGATGTAGGCATTTCGTCTGAGCCGGGTTGGCAAGGTGGAAATGCGGCAGAAGCAGATGTTGCAGATTGGTGAGTTAAGGGCCGAAAAGACACGGTGTTCAGCTGCCTTTGTATGAGACGTTCCCAGGACGCTGTAAGAGCACTGTGGAATGCGAGTGCTTTCCCAGCTTCCCAAAGAGCTGGAAGCAGGACAGTTGATGGCTTGTCTCGAATTGAAGGATGGAGGCAGTGCTTTGTGCCTTCCACCTCTAGAGCAATGGAGGGCACGGCTGAGAGCAAAGGGCCCTTTCTGACATAGGTGCATTCTGACACTCTCTGACCCAGTGCACAATGGCGGTTTGGAAAAAGCCTATTGTCTGCTCCTGCTAAGCATGCGGAAGCACAGTCATCTGGGCCTCGTCCCCGTTGCTGAAGGAGAAGATGTAGACATATCGTCTGACCCGGGTTGGCAAGTTGGAAATGTGCCAGGAGCAGAAGTTCCAAATCTGCGAGTTAAGCGCTGAAAAGAAATGGCATAGCAGCTGCCTTTGTATGAGATGTTGCCAGGACACAGAAAGAGCACTGTTGAAAGCGAGTTCTTTCTCAGCTTCCTAGAGAGACGGAAGGAAGATGGTCTGTGGCTTGTCGCCCCTTGAGGGGGGGAGCCAGTGCATTGTGCATTCCACGTCTAGAGCAATGAAGGGCACGGCTGAGAGCAAAGGGGTCTTTCTGACATAGCTGCTTTCCGACACTCTCTCCAGCAGTGCACAATGGTGGTTGGAAAAAGGCGTGCAGTCTATCGCCTCCTAAGCTCGTGGACGCTCAATCATTTGGGACTCAGCCCAGTTGCTTCAGTGGAAGATGTAGGCATTTCGCCTGAGCCAGGTTGGCAAGGTGGAATTGCGGCAGAAGCAGGAGTCCTAAGGCTGTGAGTTAAGGGCTGGGAAGAAATGCCATTTGAGCTGCCTTTGTATGAGAAGTTCCCCGGTGTGGTGTAACAGCACTGTGGAAAGCGAGTTCATTCTCACCTTCCTAAAGATCTGGAGGCAAGACAGTTTATGGCTTGTCTCCCATTGAAGGATGGAGGCAGTGCTTTGTGCATTCCACCTCTACAGCAATGGAGGGCGCGGCTGAGAGTAAAGGGGTCTTTCCGCCATTGGTGCGTTCTGACAGTCTCCCAACCATTGCACTTCGTGGTTAGTTAAAAGCGTATCGTGTCTCTCGTCCTCAGCATGTGGAACCACAATCATATGGGCCTCATCCCCATTGCTCAAGGGGAAGATGTAGGCATTTCGCCTGAGCCGGGTTGGCAAGGTGGAATTGCGGCAGAAGCAGGAGTCCTAAAGCTGCGAGTTAAGGGCTGGGAAGAAATGCCATTTGAGCTGCCTTTGTATGAGAAGTTCCCCGGTGTGCTGTAACAGGACTGTGGAAAGCGAGTTGTTTGTCAGCTTCCTAAAGAGACGGAAGGAAGATGGTCTGTGGCTTGTCGCCCCTTAGGGGGGGAGCCAGTGCATGGTGGATTCCACGTCTAGAGCAATGAAGGGCACGGCTGAGAGCAAAGGGGTCTTTCTGACATAGCTGCTTTCCGACACTCTCTCCAGCAGTGCACAATGGTGGTTGGAAAAAGGCGTGCAGTCTATCGCCTCCTAAGCACGTGGACGCTCAATCATTTGGGACTCAGCCCAGTTGCTTCAGGGGAAGATGTAGGCATTTCGTCTGAGCCGGGTTGGCAAGGTGGAATTGCAGCAGAAGCAGGAGTCCTAAAGCTGCGAGTTAAGGGGTGGGAAGAAATGCCATTTGAGCTGCCTTTGTATGAGAAGTTGCGCGGTGTGCTGTAACAGGACTGTGGAAAGCGAGTTGTTTGTCAGCTTCCTAAAGAGCTGGAGGCAAGACAGTTGATGGCTTGTCTCCAATTGAAGGATGGAGGCAGTGCTTTGTGCCTTCCACCTCTAGAGCAATGGAGGGCACGGCTGAGAGCAAAGGGCCCTTTCTGACATAGGTGCATTCTGACACTCTCTGACCCAGTGCACAAAGGCGGTTTGTAAAAAGCCTATTGTCTGCTCCTGCTAAGCATGTGGAAGCACAATCATGTGGGCTTCGCCCCCGTTGCTTCAGGGGAAGATGTAGGCATTTCGTCTGAGCCGGGTTGGCAAGGTGGAACTGTGGCAGAAGCACAAGTCCTAAAGCGGCCAGTTAAGCCCTGGGAAGAAATGCCATTTGAGCTGCATGGGTATGAGAGTTTCCTCGTATGCTGTAACAGCACTGTGGAAAGCGAGTTCTTTCTCAGCTTCCTAAAGAGCTGGAGGCTAGACAGTTTATGGCTTGTCTCCCATTGAAGGATGGAGGCAGTGCTTTGTGCCTTCCACCTCTACAGCAATGGAGGGTGCGGCTAAGAGTAAAGGGGTCTTTCTGCCATTGGTGCTTTCTGACACTCTCCCAACCATTGCACTTCGTGGTTAGTTAAAAGCCTATCGTGTCTCTCGTCCTCAGCATGTGGAACCACAATCCTATGGGCCTCATCCCCATTGCTCAAGGGGAAGATGTAGGCATTTCGTCTGAGCCGAGTTGGCCAGGTGGAAACGTGCAGGATGCAGATGTCCAAGTCTGGCAACTGAAGCGCTGAAAAGAAACGGCGTTCAGCCTCCTTTGTATGAGATGTTCCCAGGACGCTGAAAGAGCACTGTGGAAAGGGAGTTTTTTCTCCACTTCCTAAAGAGCTGGAAGCAGGACAAGATGTAGTTTGTCTCCCATTGAGGGGTGGATCCAGAACCAGTGCCTTGTGCCTTCCACCTCGAGAGCAATGGAGGGCATGGCTGAGAGCAAAGGCGCCTTTCTGACATCGCAGCTTTCCGACGCTCTCTAAGCAGTGTAAAATGGTGGTTGGAAAAAGGCATGCAGTTTATCGCCTCCTAAGCATGTGGATGCTCAATCAATTGGGAATCAGCACAGTTGCTTCAGGGGAAGATGTAGGCATTTCGTCTGAGCCGGGTTGGCAAGGTGGAAATGCGGCAGAAGCAGATGTTGCAGATTGGTGAGTTAAGGGCCGAAAAGAAACGGTGTTCAGCTGCCTTTGTATGAGACGTTCCCAGGACGCTGTAAGAGCACTGTGGAATGCGAGTGCTTTCCCAGCTTCCTAAAGAGCTGGAAGCAGGACAGTTGATGGCTTGTGTCCAATTGAAGGATGGAGGCAGTGCTTTGTGCCTTCCACCTCTAGAGCAATGGAGGGCACGGCTGAGAGCAAAGGGCCCTTTCTGACATAGGTGCATTCTGACACTCTCTGACCCAGTGCACAATGGCGGTTTGTAAAAAGCCTATTGTCTGCTCCTGTTAAGCATGCGGAAGCACACTCATCTGGGCCTCGTCCCCGTTGCTGAAGGAGAAGATGTAGACATTTCGCCTGAGCCGGGTTGGCAAGGTGGAAATGTGCCAGGAGCAGAAGTTCCAAATCTGCGAGTTAAGCGCTGAAAAGAAATGGCATAGCAGCTGCCTTTGTATGAGATGTTGCCAGGACACAGAAAGAGCACTGTTGAAAGCGAGTTCTTTCTCAGCTTCCTAAAGAGACGTAAGGAAGATGGTCTGTGGCTTGACGCCCCTTGAGGGGGTGGGAGGCAGTGCATTGTGCATTCCACGTCTAGAGCAATGAAGGGCACGGCTGAGAGCAAAGGGGTCTTTCTGACATAGCTGCTTTCCGACACTCTCTCCAGCAGTGCACAATGGTGGTTGGAAAAAGGCGTGCAGTCTATCGCCTCCTAAGCACGTGGACGCTCAATCATTTGGGACTCAGCCCAGTTGCTTCAGGGGAAGATGTAGGCATTTCGCCTGAGCCGGGTTGGCAAGGTGGAATTGCGGCAGAAGCAGGAGTCCTAAAGCTGTGAGTTAAGGGCTGGGAAGAAATGCCATTTGAGCTGCCTTTGTATGAGAAGTTCCCCGGTGTGGTGTAACAGGACTGTGGAAAGCAAGTTGCTTGTCAGCTTCCTAAAGAGCTGGAGGCAAGACAGTTGATGGCTTGTCTCCAATTGAAGGATGGAGGCAGTGCTGTGTGCCTTCCACCTCTAGAGCAATGGAGGGCACGGCTGAGAGCAAAGGGCCCTTTCTGACATAGGTGCATTCTGACACTCTCTGACCCAGTGCACAAAGGCGGTTTGCAAAAAGCCTATTGTCTGCTCCTGCTAAGCATGTGGAAGCACAATCATGTGGGCTTCGCCCCCGTTGCTTCAGGGGAAGATGTAGGCATTTCGTCTGAGCCTGGTTGGCAAGGGGGAACTGTGGCAGAAGCACAAGTCCTAAAGCAGACAGTTAAGCCTTGGGAAGAAATGCCATTTGAGCTGCCACGGCATGAGAGTTTCCTCGTATGCTGTAACAGCACTGTGGAAAGCGAGTTCATTCTCAGCTTCCTAAAGAGCTGGAGGCAAGACAGTTTATGGCTTGTCTCCCATTGAAGCATGGAGGCAGTGCTTTGTGCATTCCACCTCTACAGCAATGGAGGGCGCGGCTGAGAGTAAAGGGGTCTTTCCGCCATTGGTGCGTTCTGACAGTCTCCCAACCATTGCACTTCGTGGTTAGATAAAAGCGTATCATGTCTCTCGTCCTCAGCATGTGGAACCACAATCATATGGGCCTCATCCCCATTGCTCAAGGGGAAGATGTAGGCATTTCGCCTGAGCCGGGTTGGCAAGGTGGAATTGCGGCAGAAGCAGGAGTCCTAAAGCTGCGAGTTAAGGGCTGGGAAGAAATGCCATTTGAGCTGCCTTTGTATGAGAAGTTCCCCGGTGTGCTGTAACAGGAGTGTGGAAAGCGAGTTGTTTGTCAGCTTCCTAAAGAGACGGAAGGAAGATGGTCTGTGGCTTGTCGCCCCTTGAGGGGGGGAGCCAGTGCATGGTGGATTCCACGTCTAGAGCAATGAAGGGCACGGCTGAGAGCAAAGGGGTCTTTCTGACATAGCTGCTTTCCGACACTCTCTCCAGCAGTGCACAATGGTGGTTGGAAAAGGCGTGCAGTCTATCGCCTCCTAAGCACGTGGACGCTCAATCATTTGGGACTCAGCCCAGTTGCTTCAGGGGAAGATGTAGGCATTTCGTCTGAGCCGGGTTGGCAATGTGGAATTGCGGCAGAAGCAGGAGTCCTAAAGCTGCGAGTTAAGGGCTGGGAAGAAATGCCATTTGAGCTGCCTTTGTATGAGAAGTTGCGCGGTGTGCTGTAACAGGACTGTGGAAAGCGAGTTGTTTGTCAGCTTCCTAAAGAGCTGGAGGCAAGACAGTTGATGGCTTGTCTCCAATTGAAGGATGGAGGCAGTGCTTTGTGCCTTCCACCTCTAGAGCAATGGAGGGCACGGCTGAGAGCAAAGGGCCCTTTCTGACATAGGTGCATTCTGACACTCTCTGACCCAGTGCACAAAGGCGGTTTGTAAAAAGCCTATTGTCTGCTCCTGCTAAGCATGTGGAAGCACAATCATGTGGGCTTCGCCCCCGTTGCTTCAGGGGAAGATGTAGGCATTTCGTCTGAGCCGGGTTGGCAAGGTGGAACTGTGGCAGAAGCACAAGTCCTAAAGCGGCCAGTTAAGCCCTGGGAAGAAATGCCGTTTGAGCTGCCTGGGTATGAGAGTTTCCTCGTATGCTGTAACACACTGTGGAAAGCGAGTTCTTTCTCAGCTTCCTAAAGAGCTGGAGGCAAGACAGTTTATGGCTTGTCTCCCATTGAAGGATGGAGGCAGTGCTTTGTGCCTTCCACCTCTACAGCAATGGAGGGCGCGGCTGAGAGTAAAGGGGTCTTTCTGCCATTGGTGCTTTCTGACACTCTCCCAACCATTGCACTTCGTGGTTAGTTAAAAGCCTATCGTGTCTCTCGTCCTCAGCATGTGGAACCACAATCCTATGGGCCTCATCCCCATTGCTCAAGGGGAAGATGTAGGCATTTCGTCTGAGCCGGGTTGGCAAGGTGGAAACGTGCAGGATGCAGATGTCCCAGACTGGCGACTGAAGCGCTGAAAAGAAACGGCGTTCAGCCTCCTTTGTATGAGATGTTCCCAGGACGCTGAAAGAGCACTGTGGAAAGGGAGTTTTTTCTCCACTTCCTAAAGAGCTGGAAGCAGGACAAGATGTGGTTTGTCTCCCATTGAGGGGTGGATCCAGAACCAGTGCCTTGTGCCTTCCACCTCGAGAGCAATGGAGGGCATGGCTGAGAGCAAAGGCGCCTTTCTGACATAGCAGCTTTCCGACGCTCTCTAAGCAGTGTAAAATGGTGGTTGGAAAAAGGCATGCAGTTTATCGCCTCCTAAGCATGTGGATGCTCAATCAATTGGGAATCAGCACAGTTGCTTCAGGGGAAGATGTAGGCATTTCGTCTGAGCCGGGTTGGCAAGGTGGAAATGCGGCAGAAGCAGATGTTGCAGATTGGTGAGTTAAGGGCCGAAAAGACACGGTGTTCAGCTGCCTTTGTATGAGACGTTCCCAGGACGCTGTAAGAGCACTGTGGAATGCGAGTGCTTTCCCAGCTTCCCAAAGAGCTGGAAGCAGGACAGTTGATGGCTTGTCTCGAATTGAAGGATGGAGGCAGTGCTTTGTGCCTTCCACCTCTAGAGCAATGGAGGGCACGGCTGAGAGCAAAGGGCCCTTTCTGACATAGGTGCATTCTGACACTCTCTGACCCAGTGCACAATGGCGGTTTGGAAAAAGCCTATTGTCTGCTCCTGCTAAGCATGCGGAAGCACAGTCATCTGGGCCTCGTCCCCGTTGCTGAAGGAGAAGATGTAGACATATCGTCTGACCCGGGTTGGCAAGTTGGAAATGTGCCAGGAGCAGAAGTTCCAAATCTGCGAGTTAAGCGCTGAAAAGAAATGGCATAGCAGCTGCCTTTGTATGAGATGTTGCCAGGACACAGAAAGAGCACTGTTGAAAGCGAGTTCTTTCTCAGCTTCCTAGAGAGACGGAAGGAAGATGGTCTGTGGCTTGTCGCCCCTTGAGTGGGGGGGAGCCAGTGCATTGTGCATTCCACGTCTAGAGCAATGAAGGGCACGGCTGAGAGCAAAGGGGTCTTTCTGACATAGCTGCTTTCCGACACTCTCTCCAGCAGTGCACAATGGTGGTTGGAAAAAGGCGTGCAGTCTATCGCCTCCTAAGCTCGTGGACGCTCAATCATTTGGGACTCAGCCCAGTTGCTTCAATGGAAGATGTAGGCATTTCGCCTGAGCCAGGTTGGCAAGGTGGAATTGCGGCAGAAGCAGGAGTCCTAAGGCTGTGAGTTAAGGGCTGGGAAGAAATGCCATTTGAGCTGCCTTTGTATGAGAAGTTCCCCGGTGTGGTGTAACAGCACTGTGGAAAGCGAGTTCATTCTCAGCTTCCTAAAGATCTGGAGGCAAGACAGTTTATGGCTTGTCTCCCATTGAAGGATGGAGGCAGTGCTTTGTGCATTCCACCTCTACAGCAATGGAGGGCGCGGCTGAGAGTAAAGGGGTCTTTCCGCCATTGGTGCGTTCTGACAGTCTCCCAACCATTGCACTTCGTGGTTAGTTAAAAGCGTATCGTGTCTCTCGTCCTCAGCATGTGGAACCACAATCATATGGGCCTCATCCCCATTGCTCAAGGGGAAGATGTAGGCATTTCGCCTGAGCCGGGTTGGCAAGGTGGAATTGCGGCAGAAGCAGGAGTCCTAAAGCTGCGAGTTAAGGGCTGGGAAGAAATGCCATTTGAGCTGCCTTTGTATGAGAAGTTCCCCGGTGTGCTGTAACAGGACTGTGGAAAGCGAGTTGTTTGTCAGCTTCCTAAAGAGACGGAAGGAAGATGGTCTGTGGCTTGTCGCCCCTTAGGGGGGGAGCCAGTGCATGGTGGATTCCACGTCTAGAGCAATGAAGGGCACGGCTGAGAGCAAAGGGGTCTTTCTGACATAGCTGCTTTCCGACACTCTCTCCAGCAGTGCACAATGGTGGTTGGAAAAAGGCGTGCAGTCTATCGCCTCCTAAGCACGTGGACGCTCAATCATTTGGGACTCAGCCCAGTTGCTTCAGGGGAAGATGTAGGCATTTCGTCTGAGCCGGGTTGGCAAGGTGGAATTGCAGCAGAAGCAGGAGTCCTAAAGCTGCGAGTTAAGGGGTGGGAAGAAATGCCATTTGAGCTGCCTTTGTATGAGAAGTTGCGCGGTGTGCTGTAACAGGACTGTGGAAAGCGAGTTGTTTGTCAGCTTCCTAAAGAGCTGGAGGCAAGACAGTTGATGGCTTGTCTCCAATTGAAGGATGGAGGCAGTGCTTTGTGCCTTCCACCTCTAGAGCAATGGAGGGCACGGCTGAGAGCAAAGGGCCCTTTCTGACATAGGTGCATTCTGACACTCTCTGACCCAGTGCACAAAGGCGGTTTGTAAAAAGCCTATTGTCTGCTCCTGCTAAGCATGTGGAAGCACAATCATGTGGGCTTCGCCCCCGTTGCTTCAGGGGAAGATGTAGGCATTTCGTCTGAGCCGGGTTGGCAAGGTGGAACTGTGGCAGAAGCACAAGTCCTAAAGCGGCCAGTTAAGCCCTGGGAAGAAATGCCATTTGAGCTGCATGGGTATGAGAGTTTCCTCGTATGCTGTAACAGCACTGTGGAAAGCGAGTTCTTTCTCAGCTTCCTAAAGAGCTGGAGGCTAGACAGTTTATGGCTTGTCTCCCATTGAAGGATGGAGGCAGTGCTTTGTGCCTTCCACCTCTACAGCAATGGAGGGTGCGGCTAAGAGTAAAGGGGTCTTTCTGCCATTGGTGCTTTCTGACACTCTCCCAACCATTGCACTTCGTGGTTAGTTAAAAGCCTATCGTGTCTCTCGTCCTCAGCATGTGGAACCACAATCCTATGGGCCTCATCCCCATTGCTCAAGGGGAAGATGTAGGCATTTCGTCTGAGCCGGGTTGGCAAGGTGGAAACGTGCAGGATGCAGATGTCCAAGTCTGGCAACTGAAGCGCTGAAAAGAAACGGCGTTCAGCCTCCTTTGTATGAGATGTTCCCAGGACGCTGAAAGAGCACTGTGGAAAGGGAGTTTTTTCTCCACTTCCTAAAGAGCTGGAAGCAGGACAAGATGTGGTTTGTCTCCCATTGAGGGGTGGATCCAGAACCAGTGCCTTGTGCCTTCCACCTCGAGAGCAATGGAGGGCATGGCTGAGAGCAAAGGCGCCTTTCTGACATAGCAGCTTTCCGACGCTCTCTAAGCAGTGTAAAATGGTGGTTGGAAAAAGGCATGCAGTTTATCGCCTCCTAAGCATGTGGATGCTCAATCAATTGGGAATCAGCACAGTTGCTTCAGGGGAAGATGTAGGCATTTCGTCTGAGCCGGGTTGGCAAGGTGGAAATGCGGCAGAAGCAGATGTTGCAGATTGGTGAGTTAAGGGCCGAAAAGAAACGGTGTTCAGCTGCCTTTGTATGAGACGTTCCCAGGACGCTGTAAGAGCACTGTGGAATGCGAGTGCTTTCCCAGCTTCCTAAAGAGCTGGAAGCAGGACAGTTGATGGCTTGTGTCCAATTGAAGGATGGAGGCAGTGCTTTGTGCCTTCCACCTCTAGAGCAATGGAGGGCACGGCTGAGAGCAAAGGGCCCTTTCTGACATAGGTGCATTCTGACACTCTCTGACCCAGTGCACAATGGCGGTTTGTAAAAAGCCTATTGTCTGCTCCTGTTAAGCATGCGGAAGCACAGTCATCTGGGCCTCGTCCCCGTTGCTGAAGGAGAAGATGTAGACATTTCGCCTGAGCCGGGTTGGCAAGGTGGAAATGTGCCAGGAGCAGAAGTTCCAAATCTGCGAGTTAAGCGCTGAAAAGAAATGGCATAGCAGCTGCCTTTGTATGAGATGTTGCCAGGACACAGAAAGAGCACTGTTGAAAGCGAGTTCTTTCTCAGCTTCCTAAAGAGACGTAAGGAAGATGGTCTGTGGCTTGACGCCCCTTGAGGGGGGGGGAGCCAGTGCATTGTGCATTCCACGTCTAGAGACATGAAGGGCACGGCTGAGAGCAAAGGGGTCTTTCTGACATAGCTGCTTTCCGACACTCTCTCCAGCAGTGCACAATGGTGGTTGGAAAAAGGCGTGCAGTCTATCGCCTCCTAAGCACGTGGACGCTCAATCATTTGGGACTCAGCCCAGTTGCTTCAGGGGAAGATGTAGGCATTTCGCCTGAGCCGGGTTGGCAAGGTGGAATTGCGGCAGAAGCAGGAGTCCTAAAGCTGTGAGTTAAGGGCTGGGAAGAAATGCCATTTGAGCTGCCTTTGTATGAGAAGTTCCCCGGTGTGGTGTAACAGGACTGTGGAAAGCAAGTTGCTTGTCAGCTTCCTAAAGAGCTGGAGGCAAGACAGTTTATGGCTTGTCTCCAATTGAAGGATGGAGGCAGTGCTGTGTGCCTTCCACCTCTAGAGCAATGGAGGGCACGGCTGAGAGCAAAGGGCCCTTTCTGACATAGGTGCATTCTGACACTCTCTGACCCAGTGCACAAAGGCGGTTTGCAAAAAGCCTATTGTGTGCTCCTGCTAAGCCTGTGGAAGCACAATCATGTGGGCTTCGCCCCCGTTGCTTCAGGGGAAGATGTAGGCATTTCGTCTGAGCCTGGTTGGCAAGGGGGAACTGTGGCAGAAGCACAAGTCCTAAAGCAGACAGTTAAGCCTTGGGAAGAAATGCCATTTGAGCTGCCACGGCATGAGAGTTTCCTCGTATGCTGTAACAGCACTGTGGAAAGCGAGTTCATTCTCAGCTTCCTAAAGAGCTGGAGGCAAGACAGTTTATGGCTTGTCTCCCATTGAAGGATGGAGGCAGTGCTTTGTGCCTTCCACCTCTACAGCAATGGAGGGCGCGGCTGAGAGTAAAGGGGTCTTTCTGCCATTGGTGCTTTCTGACACTCTCCCAACCATTGCACTTCGTGGTTAGTTAAAAGCCTATCGTGTCTCTCGTCCTCAGCATGTGGAACCACAATCCTATGGGCCTGATCCCCATTGCTCAAGGGGAAGATGTAGGCATTTCGTCTGAGCCGGGTTGGCAAGGTGGAATTGCGGCAGAAGCAGGAGTCCTAAGGCTGTGAGTTAAGGGCTGGGAAGAAATGCCATTTGAGCTGCCTTTGTATGAGAAGTTCCCCGGTGTGGTGTAACAGCACTGTGGAAAGCGAGTTCATTCTCAGCTTCCTAAAGATCTGGAGGCAAGACAGTTTATGGCTTGTCTCCCATTGAAGGATGGAGGCAGTGCTTTGTGCATTCCACCTCTACAGCAATGGAGGGCGCGGCTGAGAGTAAAGGGGTCTTTCCGCCATTGGTGCGTTCTGACAGTCTCCCAACCATTGCACTTCGTGGTTAGTTAAAAGCGTATCGTGTCTCTCGTCCTCAGCATGTGGAACCACAATCATATGGGCCTCATCCCCATTGCTCAAGGGGAAGATGTAGGCATTTCGCCTGAGCCGGGTTGGCAAGGTGGAATTGCGGCAGAAGCAGGAGTCCTAAAGCTGCGAGTTAAGGGCTGGGAAGAAATGCCATTTGAGCTGCCTTTGTATGAGAAGTTCCCCGGTGTGCTGTAACAGGACTGTGGAAAGCGCGTTGTTTGTCAGCTTCCTAAAGAGCAGGAGGCAACACAGTTGATGGCTTGTCTCCAATAGAAGGATGGAGGCAGAGCTTTGTGCCTTCCACCTCTAGAGCAATGGAGCGCACGGCTGATAGCAAAGGGCCCTTTCTGTCATAGGTGCATTCTGACACTCTCTGACCCAGTGCACAAAGGCGGTTTGTAAAAAGCCTATTGTCTGCTCCTGCTAAGCATGTGGAAGCACAATCATGTGGGCTTCGCCACCGTTGCTTCCGGGGAAGATGTAGGCATTTCGTCTGAGCCTGGTTGGCAAGGTGGAACTGTGGCAGAAGCACAAGTCCTAAAGCAGACAGTTAAGCCTTGTGAAGAAATGCCCTTTGAGCTGCCACGGTATGAGAGTTTCCTCGTATGCTGTAACAGCACTGTGGAAAGCGAGTTCATTCTCAGCTTCCTAAAGAGCTGGAGGCAAGACAGTTTATGGCTTGTCTCCCATTGAAGCATGGAGGCAGTGCTTTGTGCATTCCACCTCTACAGCAATGGAGGGCGCGGCTGAGAGTAAAGGGGTCTTTCCGCCATTGGTGCGTTCTGACAGTCTCCCAACCATTGCACTTCGTGGTTAGTTAAAAGCGTATCGTGTCTCTCGTCCTCAGCATGTGGAACCACAATCATATGGGCCTCATCCCCATTGCTCAAGGGGAAGATGTAGGCATTTCGCCTGAGCCGGGTTGGCAAGGTGGAATTGCGGCAGAAGCAGGAGACATAAAGCTGCGAGTTAAGGGCTGGGAAGAAATGCCATTTGAGCTGCCTTTGTATGAGAAGTTCCCCGGTGTGCTGTAACAGGACTGTGGAAAGCGAGTTGTTTGTCAGCTTCCTAAAGAGACGGAAGGAAGATGGTCTGTGGCTTGTCGCCCCTTGAGGGGCGGAGCCAGTGCATGGTGGATTACACGTCTAGAGCAATGAAGGGCACGGCTGAGAGCAAAGGGGTCTTTCTGACATAGCTGCTTTCCGACACTCTCTCCAGCAGTGCACAATGGTGGTTGGAAAAAGGCGTGCAGTCTATCGCCTCCTAAGCACGTGGACGCTCAATCATTTGGGACTCAGCCCAGTTGCTTCAGGGGAAGATGTAGGCATTTCGTCTGAGCAGGGTTGGCAAGGTGGAATTGCGGCAGAAGCAGGAGTCCTAAAGCTGCGAGTTAAGGGGTGGGAAGAAATGCCATTTGAGCTGCCTTTGTATGAGAAGTTGCGCGGTGTGCTGTAACAGGACTGTGGAAAGCGAGTTGTTTGTCAGCTTCCTAAAGAGCTGGAGGCAAGACAGTTTATGGCTTGTCTCCAATTGAAGGATGGAGGCAGTGCTTTGTGCCTTCCACCTCTAGAGCAATGGAGGGCACGGCTGAGAGCAAAGGGCCCTTTCTGACATAGGTGCATTCTGACACTCTCTGACCCAGTGCACAAAGGCGGTTTGTAAAAAGCCTATTGTCTGCTCCTGCTAAGCATGTGGAAGCACAATCATGTGGGCTTCGCCCCCGTTGCTTCAGGGGAAGATGTAGGCATTTCGTCTTAGCCGGGTTGGCAAGGTGGAACTGTGGCAGAAGCACAAGTCCTAAAGCGGCCAGTTAAGCCCTGGGAAGAAATGCCATTTGAGCTGCATGGGTATGAGAGTTTCCTCGTATGCTGTAACAGCACTGTGGAAAGCGAGTTCTTTCTCAGCTTCCTAAAGAGCTGGAGGCTAGACAGTTTATGGCTTGTCTCCCATTGAAGGATGGAGGCAGTGCTTTGTGCCTTCCACCTCTACAGCAATGGAGGGTGCGGCTAAGAGTAAAGGGGTCTTTCTGCCATTGGTGCTTTCTGACACTCTCCCAACCATTGCACTTCGTGGTTAGTTAAAAGCCTATCGTGTCTCTCGTCCTCAGCATGTGGAACCACAATCCTATGGGCCTCATCCCCATTGCTCAAGGGGAAGATGTAGGCATTTCGTCTGAGCCGAGTTGGCCAGGTGGAAACGTGCAGGATGCAGATGTCCAAGTCTGGCAACTGAAGCGCTGAAAAGAAACGGCGTTCAGCCTCCTTTGTATGAGATGTTCCCAGGACGCTGAAAGAGCACTGTGGAAAGGGAGTTTTTTCTCCACTTCCTAAAGAGCTGGAAGCAGGACAAGATGTAGTTTGTCTCCCATTGAGGGGTGGATCCAGAACCAGTGCCTTGTGCCTTCCACCTCGAGAGCAATGGAGGGCATGGCTGAGAGCAAAGGCGCCTTTCTGACATCGCAGCTTTCCGACGCTCTCTAAGCAGTGTAAAATGGTGGTTGGAAAAAGGCATGCAGTTTATCGCCTCCTAAGCATGTGGATGCTCAATCAATTGGGAATCAGCACAGTTGCTTCAGGGGAAGATGTAGGCATTTCGTCTGAGCCGGGTTGGCAAGGTGGAAATGCGGCAGAAGCAGATGTTGCAGATTGGTGAGTTAAGGGCCGAAAAGAAACGGTGTTCAGCTGCCTTTGTATGAGACGTTCCCAGGACGCTGTAAGAGCACTGTGGAATGCGAGTGCTTTCCCAGCTTCCTAAAGAGCTGGAAGCAGGACAGTTGATGGCTTGTGTCCAATTGAAGGATGGAGGCAGTGCTTTGTGCCTTCCACCTCTAGAGCAATGGAGGGCACGGCTGAGAGCAAAGGGCCCTTTCTGACATAGGTGCATTCTGACACTCTCTGACCCAGTGCACAATGGCGGTTTGTAAAAAGCCTATTGTCTGCTCCTGTTAAGCATGCGGAAGCACAGTCATCTGGGCCTCGTCCCCGTTGCTGAAGGAGAAGATGTAGACATTTCGCCTGAGCCGGGTTGGCAAGGTGGAAATGTGCCAGGAGCAGAAGTTCCAAATCTGCGAGTTAAGCGCTGAAAAGAAATGGCATAGCAGCTGCCTTTGTATGAGATGTTGCCAGGACACAGAAAGAGCACTGTTGAAAGCGAGTTCTTTCTCAGCTTCCTAAAGAGACGTAAGGAAGATGGTCTGTGGCTTGACGCCCCTTGAGGGGGTGGGAGGCAGTGCATTGTGCATTCCACGTCTAGAGCAATGAAGGGCACGGCTGAGAGCAAAGGGGTCTTTCTGACATAGCTGCTTTCCGACACTCTCTCCAGCAGTGCACAATGGTGGTTGGAAAAAGGCGTGCAGTCTATCGCCTCCTAAGCACGTGGACGCTCAATCATTTGGGACTCAGCCCAGTTGCTTCAGGGGAAGATGTAGGCATTTCGCCTGAGCCGGGTTGGCAAGGTGGAATTGCGGCAGAAGCAGGAGTCCTAAAGCTGTGAGTTAAGGGCTGGGAAGAAATGCCATTTGAGCTGCCTTTGTATGAGAAGTTCCCCGGTGTGGTGTAACAGGACTGTGGAAAGCAAGTTGCTTGTCAGCTTCCTAAAGAGCTGGAGGCAAGACAGTTGATGGCTTGTCTCCAATTGAAGGATGGAGGCAGTGCTGTGTGCCTTCCACCTCTAGAGCAATGGAGGGCACGGCTGAGAGCAAAGGGCCCTTTCTGACATAGGTGCATTCTGACACTCTCTGACCCAGTGCACAAAGGCGGTTTGCAAAAAGCCTATTGTCTGCTCCTGCTAAGCATGTGGAAGCACAATCATGTGGGCTTCGCCCCCGTTGCTTCAGGGGAAGATGTAGGCATTTCGTCTGAGCCTGGTTGGCAAGGGGGAACTGTGGCAGAAGCACAAGTCCTAAAGCAGACAGTTAAGCCTTGGGAAGAAATGCCATTTGAGCTGCCACGGCATGAGAGTTTCCTCGTATGCTGTAACAGCACTGTGGAAAGCGAGTTCATTCTCAGCTTCCTAAAGAGCTGGAGGCAAGACAGTTTATGGCTTGTCTCCCATTGAAGCATGGAGGCAGTGCTTTGTGCATTCCACCTCTACAGCAATGGAGGGCGCGGCTGAGAGTAAAGGGGTCTTTCCGCCATTGGTGCGTTCTGACAGTCTCCCAACCATTGCACTTCGTGGTTAGATAAAAGCGTATCATGTCTCTCGTCCTCAGCATGTGGAACCACAATCATATGGGCCTCATCCCCATTGCTCAAGGGGAAGATGTAGGCATTTCGCCTGAGCCGGGTTGGCAAGGTGGAATTGCGGCAGAAGCAGGAGTCCTAAAGCTGCGAGTTAAGGGCTGGGAAGAAATGCCATTTGAGCTGCCTTTGTATGAGAAGTTCCCCGGTGTGCTGTAACAGGAGTGTGGAAAGCGAGTTGTTTGTCAGCTTCCTAAAGAGACGGAAGGAAGATGGTCTGTGGCTTGTCGCCCCTTGAGGGGGGGAGCCAGTGCATGGTGGATTCCACGTCTAGAGCAATGAAGGGCACGGCTGAGAGCAAAGGGGTCTTTCTGACATAGCTGCTTTCCGACACTCTCTCCAGCAGTGCACAATGGTGGTTGGAAAAGGCGTGCAGTCTATCGCCTCCTAAGCACGTGGACGCTCAATCATTTGGGACTCAGCCCAGTTGCTTCAGGGGAAGATGTAGGCATTTCGTCTGAGCCGGGTTGGCAAGGTGGAATTGCGGCAGAAGCAGGAGTCCTAAAGCTGCGA
Source organism: Equus przewalskii (assembly GCF_037783145.1). Lineage (NCBI taxonomy): Eukaryota > Metazoa > Chordata > Mammalia > Perissodactyla > Equidae > Equus > Equus przewalskii. The sequence continues at coordinate 44,244 of NW_027228553.1, forward strand.
GTTAAGGGCTGGGAAGAAATGCCATTTGAGCTGCCTTTGTATGAGAAGTTGCGCGGTGTGCTGTAACAGGACTGTGGAAAGCGAGTTGTTTGTCAGCTTCCTAAAGAGCTGGAGGCAAGACAGTTGATGGCTTGTCTCCAATTGAAGGATGGAGGCAGTGCTTTGTGCCTTCCACCTCTAGAGCAATGGAGGGCACGGCTGAGAGCAAAGGGCCCTTTCTGACATAGGTGCATTCTGACACTCTCTGACCCAGTGCACAAAGGCGGTTTGTAAAAAGCCTATTGTCTGCTCCTGCTAAGCATGTGGAAGCACAATCATGTGGGCTTCGCCCCCGTTGCTTCAGGGGAAGATGTAGGCATTTCGTCTGAGCCGGGTTGGCAAGGTGGAACTGTGGCAGAAGCACAAGTCCTAAAGCGGCCAGTTAAGCCCTGGGAAGAAATGCCGTTTGAGCTGCCTGGGTATGAGAGTTTCCTCGTATGCTGTAACACACTGTGGAAAGCGAGTTCTTTCTCAGCTTCCTAAAGAGCTGGAGGCAAGACAGTTTATGGCTTGTCTCCCATTGAAGGATGGAGGCAGTGCTTTGTGCCTTCCACCTCTACAGCAATGGAGGGCGCGGCTGAGAGTAAAGGGGTCTTTCTGCCATTGGTGCTTTCTGACACTCTCCCAACCATTGCACTTCGTGGTTAGTTAAAAGCCTATCGTGTCTCTCGTCCTCAGCATGTGGAACCACAATCCTATGGGCCTCATCCCCATTGCTCAAGGGGAAGATGTAGGCATTTCGTCTGAGCCGGGTTGGCAAGGTGGAAACGTGCAGGATGCAGATGTCCCAGACTGGCGACTGAAGCGCTGAAAAGAAACGGCGTTCAGCCTCCTTTGTATGAGATGTTCCCAGGACGCTGAAAGAGCACTGTGGAAAGGGAGTTTTTTCTCCACTTCCTAAAGAGCTGGAAGCAGGACAAGATGTGGTTTGTCTCCCATTGAGGGGTGGATCCAGAACCAGTGCCTTGTGCCTTCCACCTCGAGAGCAATGGAGGGCATGGCTGAGAGCAAAGGCGCCTTTCTGACATAGCAGCTTTCCGACGCTCTCTAAGCAGTGTAAAATGGTGGTTGGAAAAAGGCATGCAGTTTATCGCCTCCTAAGCATGTGGATGCTCAATCAATTGGGAATCAGCACAGTTGCTTCAGGGGAAGATGTAGGCATTTCGTCTGAGCCGGGTTGGCAAGGTGGAAAGGCGGCAGAAGCAGATGTTGCAGATTGGTGAGTTAAGGGCCGAAAAGACATGGTGTTCAGCTGCCTTTGTATGAGACGTTCCCAGGACGCTGTAAGAGCACTGTGGAATGAGAGTGCTTTCCCAGCTTCCTAAAGAGCTGGAAGCAGGACAGTTGATGGCTTGTCTCGAATTGAAGGATGGAGGCAGTGCTTTCTGCCTTCCACCTCTAGAGCAATGGAGGGCACGGCTGAGAGCAAAGGGCCCTTTCTGACATAGGTGCATTCTGACACTCTCTGACCCAGTGCACAATGGCGGTTTGGAAAAAGCCTATTGTCTGCTCCTGCTAAGCATGCAGAAGCACAGTCATCTGGGCCTCGTCCCCGTTGCTGAAGGAGAAGATGTAGACATTTCGTCTGAGCCGGGTTGGCAAGTTGGAAATGTGGCAGGAGCAGAAGTTCCAAATCTGCGAGTTAAGCGCTGAAAAGAAATGGCATAGCAGCTGCCTTTGTATGAGATGTTGCCAGGACACAGAAAGAGCACTGTTGAAAGCGAGTTCTTTCTCAGCTTCGTAAAGATACGGAAGGAAGATGGTCTGTGGCTTGTCGCCCCTTGAGGGGGGGAGCCAGTGCATTGTGCATTCCACGTCTAGAGCAATGAAGGGCACGGCTGAGAGCAAAGGGGTCTTTCTGACATAGCTGCTTTCCGACACTCTCTCCAGCAGTGCACAATGGTGGTTGGAAAAAGGCGTGCAGTCTATCGCCTCCTAAGCTCGTGGACGCTCAATCATTTGGGACTCAGCCCAGTTGCTTCAGTGGAAGATGTAGGCATTTCGCCTGAGCCAGGTTGGCAAGGTGGAATTGCGGCAGAAGCAGGAGTCCTAAGGCTGTGAGTTAAGGGCTGGGAAGAAATGCCATTTGAGCTGCCTTTGTATGAGAAGTTCCCCGGTGTGGTGTAACAGCACTGTGGAAAGCGAGTTCATTCTCAGCTTCCTAAAGATCTGGAGGCAAGACAGTTTATGGCTTGTCTCCCATTGAAGGATGGAGGCAGTGCTTTGTGCATTCCACCTCTACAGCAATGGAGGGCGCGGCTGAGAGTAAAGGGGTCTTTCTGCCATTGGTGCGTTCTGACAGTCTCCCAACCATTGCACTTCGTGGTTAGTTAAAAGCGTATCGTGTCTCTCGTCCTCAGCATGTGGAACCACAATCATATGGGCCTCATCCCCATTGCTCAAGGGGAAGATGTAGGCATTTCGCCTGAGCCGGGTTGGCAAGGTGGAATTGCGGCAGAAGCAGGAGTCCTAAAGCTGCGAGTTAAGGGCTGGGAAGAAATGCCATTTGAGCTGCCTTTGTATGAGAAGTTCCCCGGTGTGCTGTAACAGGACTGTGGAAAGCGAGTTGTTTGTCAGCTTCCTAAAGAGACGGAAGGAAGATGGTCTGTGGCTTGTCGCCCCTTAGGGGGGGAGCCAGTGCATGGTGGATTCCACGTCTAGAGCAATGAAGGGCACGGCTGAGAGCAAAGGGGTCTTTCTGACATAGCTGCTTTCCGACACTCTCTCCAGCAGTGCACAATGGTGGTTGGAAAAAGGCGTGCAGTCTATCGCCTCCTAAGCACGTGGACGCTCAATCATTTGGGACTCAGCCCAGTTGCTTCAGGGGAAGATGTAGGCATTTCGTCTGAGCCGGGTTGGCAAGGTGGAATTGCAGCAGAAGCAGGAGTCCTAAAGCTGCGAGTTAAGGGGTGGGAAGAAATGCCATTTGAGCTGCCTTTGTATGAGAAGTTGCGCGGTGTGCTGTAACAGGACTGTGGAAAGCGAGTTGTTTGTCAGCTTCCTAAAGAGCTGGAGGCAAGACAGTTGATGGCTTGTCTCCAATTGAAGGATGGAGGCAGTGCTTTGTGCCTTCCACCTCTAGAGCAATGGAGGGCACGGCTGAGAGCAAAGGGCCCTTTCTGACATAGGTGCATTCTGACACTCTCTGACCCAGTGCACAAAGGCGGTTTGTAAAAAGCCTATTGTCTGCTCCTGCTAAGCATGTGGAAGCACAATCATGTGGGCTTCGCCCCCGTTGCTTCAGGGGAAGATGTAGGCATTTCGTCTGAGCCGGGTTGGCAAGGTGGAACTGTGGCAGAAGCACAAGTCCTAAAGCGGCCAGTTAAGCCCTGGGAAGAAATGCCATTTGAGCTGCATGGGTATGAGAGTTTCCTCGTATGCTGTAACAGCACTGTGGAAAGCGAGTTCTTTCTCAGCTTCCTAAAGAGCTGGAGGCTAGACAGTTTATGGCTTGTCTCCCATTGAAGGATGGAGGCAGTGCTTTGTGCCTTCCACCTCTACAGCAATGGAGGGTGCGGCTAAGAGTAAAGGGGTCTTTCTGCCATTGGTGCTTTCTGACACTCTCCCAACCATTGCACTTCGTGGTTAGTTAAAAGCCTATCGTGTCTCTCGTCCTCAGCATGTGGAACCACAATCCTATGGGCCTCATCCCCATTGCTCAAGGGGAAGATGTAGGCATTTCGTCTGAGCCGGGTTGGCAAGGTGGAAACGTGCAGGATGCAGATGTCCAAGTCTGGCAACTGAAGCGCTGAAAAGAAACGGCGTTCAGCCTCCTTTGTATGAGATGTTCCCAGGACGCTGAAAGAGCACTGTGGAAAGGGAGTTTTTTCTCCACTTCCTAAAGAGCTGGAAGCAGGACAAGATGTGGTTTGTCTCCCATTGAGGGGTGGATCCAGAACCAGTGCCTTGTGCCTTCCACCTCGAGAGCAATGGAGGGCATGGCTGAGAGCAAAGGCGCCTTTCTGACATAGCAGCTTTCCGACGCTCTCTAAGCAGTGTAAAATGGTGGTTGGAAAAAGGCATGCAGTTTATCGCCTCCTAAGCATGTGGATGCTCAATCAATTGGGAATCAGCACAGTTGCTTCAGGGGAAGATGTAGGCATTTCGTCTGAGCCGGGTTGGCAAGGTGGAAATGCGGCAGAAGCAGATGTTGCAGATTGGTGAGTTAAGGGCCGAAAAGAAACGGTGTTCAGCTGCCTTTGTATGAGACGTTCCCAGGACGCTGTAAGAGCACTGTGGAATGCGAGTGCTTTCCCAGCTTCCTAAAGAGCTGGAAGCAGGACAGTTGATGGCTTGTGTCCAATTGAAGGATGGAGGCAGTGCTTTGTGCCTTCCACCTCTAGAGCAATGCAGGGCACGACTGAGAGCAAAGGGCCCTTTCTGACATAGGTGCATTCTGACACTCTCTGACCCAGTGCACAATGGCGGTTTGTAAAAAGCCTATTGTCTGCTCCTGTTAAGCATGCGGAAGCACAGTCATCTGGGCCTCGTCCCCGTTGCTGAAGGAGAAGATGTAGACATTTCGCCTGAGCCGGGTTGGCAAGGTGGAAATGTGCCAGGAGCAGAAGTTCCAAATCTGCGAGTTAAGCGCTGAAAAGAAATGGCATAGCAGCTGCCTTTGTATGAGATGTTGCCAGGACACAGAAAGAGCACTGTTGAAAGCGAGTTCTTTCTCAGCTTCCTAAAGAGACGTAAGGAAGATGGTCTGTGGCTTGACGCCCCTTGAGGGGGGGGGAGCCAGTGCATTGTGCATTCCACGTCTAGAGCAATGAAGGGCACGGCTGAGAGCAAAGGGGTCTTTCTGACATAGCTGCTTTCCGACACTCTCTCCAGCAGTGCACAATGGTGGTTGGAAAAAGGCGTGCAGTCTATCGCCTCCTAAGCACGTGGACGCTCAATCATTTGGGACTCAGCCCAGTTGCTTCAGGGGAAGATGTAGGCATTTCGCCTGAGCCGGGTTGGCAAGGTGGAATTGCGGCAGAAGCAGGAGTCCTAAAGCTGTGAGTTAAGGGCTGGGAAGAAATGCCATTTGAGCTGCCTTTGTATGAGAAGTTCCCCGGTGTGGTGTAACAGGACTGTGGAAAGCAAGTTGCTTGTCAGCTTCCTAAAGAGCTGGAGGCAAGACAGTTTATGGCTTGTCTCCAATTGAAGGATGGAGGCAGTGCTGTGTGCCTTCCACCTCTAGAGCAATGGAGGGCACGGCTGAGAGCAAAGGGCCCTTTCTGACATAGGTGCATTCTGACACTCTCTGACCCAGTGCACAAAGGCGGTTTGCAAAAAGCCTATTGTGTGCTCCTGCTAAGCCTGTGGAAGCACAATCATGTGGGCTTCGCCCCCGTTGCTTCAGGGGAAGATGTAGGCATTTCGTCTGAGCCTGGTTGGCAAGGGGGAACTGTGGCAGAAGCACAAGTCCTAAAGCAGACAGTTAAGCCCTGGGAAGAAATGCCGTTTGAGCTGCCTGGGTATGAGAGTTTCCTCGTATGCTGTAACACACTGTGGAAAGCGAGTTCTTTCTCAGCTTCCTAAAGAGCTGGAGGCAAGACAGTTTATGGCTTGTCTCCCATTGAAGGATGGAGGCAGTGCTTTGTGCCTTCCACCTCTACAGCAATGGAGGGCGCGGCTGAGAGTAAAGGGGTCTTTCTGCCATTGGTGCTTTCTGACACTCTCCCAACCATTGCACTTCGTGGTTAGTTAAAAGCCTATCGTGTCTCTCGTCCTCAGCATGTGGAACCACAATCCTATGGGCCTGATCCCCATTGCTCAAGGGGAAGATGTAGGCATTTCGTCTGAGCCGGGTTGGCAAGGTGGAATTGCGGCAGAAGCAGGAGTCCTAAGGCTGTGAGTTAAGGGCTGGGAAGAAATGCCATTTGAGCTGCCTTTGTATGAGAAGTTCCCCGGTGTGGTGTAACAGCACTGTGGAAAGCGAGTTCATTCTCAGCTTCCGAAAGATCTGGAGGCAAGACAGTTTATGGCTTGTCTCCCATTGAAGGATGGAGGCAGTGCTTTGTGCATTCCACCTCTACAGCAATGGAGGGCGCGGCTGAGAGTAAAGGGGTCTTTCCGCCATTGGTGCGTTCTGACAGTCTCCCAACCATTGCACTTCGTGGTTAGTTAAAAGCGTATCGTGTCTCTCGTCCTCAGCATGTGGAACCACAATCATATGGGCCTCATCCCCATTGCTCAAGGGGAAGATGTAGGCATTTCGCCTGAGCCGGTTTGGCAAGGTGGAATTGCGGCAGAAGCAGGAGTCCTAAAGCTGCGAGTTAAGGGCTGGGAAGAAATGCCATTTGAGCTGCCTTTGTATGAGAAGTTCCCCGGTGTGCTGTAACAGGACTGTGGAAAGCGCGTTGTTTGTCAGCTTCCTAAAGAGCAGGAGGCAACACAGTTGATGGCTTGTCTCCAATAGAAGGATGGAGGCAGAGCTTTGTGCCTTCCACCTCTAGAGCAATGGAGCGCACGGCTGATAGCAAAGGGCCCTTTCTGTCATAGGTGCATTCTGACACTCTCTGACCCAGTGCACAAAGGCGGTTTGTAAAAAGCCTATTGTCTGCTCCTGCTAAGCATGTGGAAGCACAATCATGTGGGCTTCGCCACCGTTGCTTCCGGGGAAGATGTAGGCATTTCGTCTGAGCCGGGTTGGCATGGTGGAACTGTGGCAGAAGCAGAAGTCCTAAGGCTGCCAGTTATGCACTGGGAAGAAAAGGCATTTGAGCTGCCTCGGTATGTGAGTTTCCTCGTATGCTGTAACAGCACTGTGGAAAGTGAGTTCTTTCTCAGCTTCCTAAAGAGCTGGAGGCAAGAAAGTTTATGGCTTGTCTCCCATTGAAGGATGCAGGCAGTGCTTTGTGCATTCCACCTCTACAGCAATGGAGGGCACGGCTGAGAGTAAAGGGGTCTTTCCGCCATTGGTGCGTTCTGACAGTCTCCCAACCATTGCACTTCGTGGTTAGCTAAAAGCGTATCGTGTCTCTCGTCCTCAGCATGTGGAACCACAATCATATGGGCCTCATCCCCATTGCTGAAGGAGAAGATGTAGGCATTTCGCCTGAGCCGGGTTGGCAAGGTGGAATTGCGGCAGAAGCAGGAGTCCTAAAGCTGCGAGTTAAGGGCTGGGAAGAAACGCCAATTGAGCTGCCTTTGTATGAGAAGTTCCACGGTGTGCTGTAACAGGACTGTGGAAAGCGAGTTGTTTGTCAGCTTCCTAAAGAGCTGGAGGCAAGACAGTTGATGGCTTGTCTCCAATTGAAGGATGGAGGCAGTGCTTTGTGCCTTCCACCTCTAGAGCAATGGAGGGCACGGCTGAGAGCAAAGGGCCCTTTCTGACATAGGTGCATTCTGACACTCTCTGACCCAGTGCACAAAGGCGGTTTGTAAAAAGCCTATTGTCTGCTCCTGCTAAGCATGTGGAAGCACAATCATGTGGGCTTCGCCCCCGTTGCTTAAGGGGAAGATGTAGGCATTTCGTCTGAACCGGGTAGGCCTGGTGGAACTGTGGCAGAAGCAGAAGTCGTAAAGCAGCCAGTTAAGCACTGGGAAGAAATGGCATTTGAGCTGCCTCGGTATGAGATTTTCCTCGTATGCTGTAACAGCACTGTGGAAAGCGACTTCTTTCTCAGCTTCCTAAAGAGCTGGAGGCAAGACAGTTTATGGCTTGTCTCCCATTGAAGGATGGAGGCAGTGCTTTGTGCCTTCCACCTCTACAGCAATGGAGGGTGCGGCTGAGAGTAAAGGGGTCTTTCTGCCATTGGTGCTTTCTGACACTCTCGCTACCATTGCACTTCGTGGTTAGTTAAAAGATTATCGTCTCTCTCCTCCTCAGCATATGGAACCACAATCATATGGGCCTCATCCCCATTGCTCAAGGGGAAGATGTAGGCATTTCGTCTGACCCGGGTTGGCAAGGTGGAAAGGCGGCAGAAGCAGATGTTGCAGATTGGTGAGTTAAGTGCTGAAAAGACATGGTGTTCAGCTGCCATTGTATGAGACGTTCCCAGGACGCTGTAAGTGCACTGTGGAATGAGAGTGCTTTCCCAGCTTCCTAAAGAGCTGGAAGCAGGACAGTTGATGGCTTGTCTCCAATTGAAGGATGGAGGCAGTGCTTTCTGCCTTCCACCTTTAGAGCAATGGAGGGCACGGCTGAGAGCAAAGGGCCCTTTCTGACATAGGTGCATTCTGACACTCTCTGACCCAGTGCACAATGGCGGTTTGTAAAAAGCCTATTGTCTGCTCCTGCTAAGCATGCAGAAGCACAGTCATCTGGGCCTCGTCCCCGTTGCTGAAGGGGAAGATGTAGACATTTCGTGTGAGCCGGGTTGGCAAGGTGGAAATGTGGCAGGAGCAGAAGTTCCAAATCTGCGAGTTAAGAGCTGAAAAGAAATGGCATAGCAGCTGCCTTTGTATGAGATGTTTCCAGGACACAGAAAGAGCACTGTTGAAAGCGAGTTCTTTCTCAGGTTCGTTAAGATATGGAAGGAAGATGGTCTGTGGCTTGTCGCCCATTGAGTGGGGGGGAGCCAGTGCATTGTGCATTCCACGTCTAGAGCAATGAAGGGCACGGCTGAGAGCAAAGGGGTCTTTCTGACATAGCTGCTTTCCGACACTCTCTCCAGCAGTGCACAATGGTGGTTGGAAAAAGGCGTGCAGTCTATCGCCTCCTAAGCACGTGGATGCTCAATCATTTGGGACTCAGCCCAGTTGCTTCAGGGGAAGATGTAGGCATTTGGTCTGAGCCGTGTTGGAAAGGTGGAATTGTGGCAGAAGCAGGAGTCCTAAAGCTGCGAGTTAAGGGGTGGGAAGAAATGCCATTTGACCTGCCTTTGTATGAGAAGTTCCCCTGTCTGCTGTAACAGGACTGTGGAAAGCGAGTTGTTTGTCAACTTCCTAAAGATCTGGAGGCAAGACAGTTGATGGCTTGTCTCCAATTGAAGGATGGAGGCAGTGCTTTGTGCCTTCCACCTCTAGAGCAATGGAGGGCACGGCTGAGAGCAAAGGGCCCTTTCTGACATAGGTGCATTCTGACACTCTCTCACCCAGTGCACAATGGCGGTTTGTAAAAAGCCTATCGTCTGCTCCTGCTAAGCATGTGGAAGCACAATCATGTGGGCTTCGCCCCCGTTGCTTCAGGCGAAGATGTAGGCATTTCGTCTGTGCCGGGTGGGCAAGGTGGAACTGTGTCAGAAGCAGAAGTCCTAAAGCCGCCAGTTAAGCAATGGGAGGAAATGGCATTTGTGCTGCCTCGGTATGTGAGTTTCCTCGTATGCTGTAACAGCACTGTGGAAAGCGAGTTCTTTCCCAGCTTCCTAAAGAGCTGGAGGCAAGAGAGTTTTTGGCTTGTCTCCCATTGAAGGATGGAGGCAGTGCTTTGTGCCTTCCACCTCTGCAGCAATGGAGGTCGCGGCTGAGAGCAAAGGGCACTTTCTGACATAGGTGCATTCTGACACTCTCTGACCCAGTGCACAAAGGCGGTTTGTAAAAAGCCTATCGTCTGCTCCTGCTAAGCATGTGGAAGCACAATCATGTGGGCTTCGCCCCCGTTGCTTCAGGGGAAGATGTAGGCATTTCGTCTGAGCCGGGTTGGCAAGGTGGAAACGTGCAGGAGTGCAGATGTCCCAGACTGGCGAGTGAAGTGCTGAAAACAAACGGCCTTAAGCCTCCTTTGTATGAGATGTTCCCAGGACGCTGAAAGAGCACTGTGGAAAGGGAGTTTTTTCTCCACTTCCTAAAGAGCTGGAAGCAGGAGAAGATGTGGTTTGTCTCCCATTGAGGGGTTGATCCAGAACCAGTGCCTTGTGCCTTCCACCTCGAGAGCAATGGAGGGCATGGCCGAGAGCAAAGGGGCCTTTCTGACATAGCTGCTTTCCGACGCACTCTAAGCACTGTAAAATGGTGGTTGGAAAAAGGCATGCAGTTTATCGCCTCCAAAGCATGTGGATGTTCAATCATTTGGGAATCAGCACAGTTGCTTCAGGGGAAGATGTGGGCATTTTGTCTGAGCCGGGTTGGCAAGGTGGAACTGTGGCAGAAGCACAAGGCCTAAAGCGGCCAGTTAAGCCCTGGGAAGAGATGTCATTTGAGCTGTCACGGTATGAGAGTTTCCTCGTATGCTGTAACAGCAGTGTGGAAAGAGAGTTCTTTCTCAGCTTCCTAAAGAGCTGGAGGCAAGACAGTTTATGGCTTGTCTCCCATTGAAGGATGGAGGCAGTGATTTGTGCCTTGCACCTCTGCAGCAATGGAGGGCGCGGCTGAGAGTAAAGGGGTCTTTCTGCCATTGGTGCTTTCTGACACTCTCCCAACCGTTGCGCTTCTTGGTTAGTTAAAAGCCTATCGTGTCTCTCCTCCTCAGCATGTGGAACCACAATCCTATGGGCCTCATCCCCATTGCTCAAGGGGAAGATGTAGGCATTTCGTCTGTGCCGTGTTGGCAAGGTGAAAACGTGCAGGATGCAGATGTCCCAGACTGGCGAGTGAAGTGCTGAAAAGAAACGGCGTTCAGACTCCTTTGTGTGAGATGTTCCCAGGACGCTGAAAGAGCACTGTGGAAAGGGAGTTTTTCTCCACTTCCTAAAGAGCTGGAAGTAGGACAAGATGTGGTTTGTCTCCCATTGAGGGTTGGATCCATAACCAGTGCCTTTAGCCTTCCACCTCGAGAGCAATGGAGGGCATGGCTGAGAGCAAAGGGGCCTTTCTGACATAGCTGCTTTCCGACGCTCTCTAAGCAGTGTAAAATGGTGGTTGGAAAAAGGCATGCAGTTTATCGCCTCCTAAGCATGTGGATGCTCAATCAGTTGGGAATCAGCACAGTTGCTTCAGGGGAAGATGTAGGCATTTCGCCTGAGCCGGGTTGGCAAGGTGGAAATGCGGCAGAAGCAGATGTTGCAGATTGGTGAGTTAATGGCTGAAAAGACACGGTGTTCAGCTGCCTTTGTATGAGACGTTCCCAGGACTCTGTAAGAGCACTGTGGAATGCGAGTGCTTTCCCAGCTTCCTAAAGAACTGGAAGCAGGACAGTTGATGGCTTGTCTCCAATTGAAGGATGGAGGCAGAGCTTTGTGCCTTCCACCTCTAGAGCAATGGAGGGCACGGCTGAGAGCAAAGGGCCCTTTCTGACATAGGTGCATTCTGACACTCTCTGACCCAGTGCACAATGGCGGTTTGTAAAAAGCCTATTGTCTGCTCCTGCTAAGCATGCAGAAGCACAGTCATCTGGGCCTCGTCCCCGTTGCTGAAGGGGAAGATGTAGACATTTCGTGTGAGCCGGGTTGGCAAGGTGGAAATGTGGCAGGAGCAGAAGTTCCAAATCTGCGAGTTAAGAGCTGAAAAGAAATGGCATAGCAGCTGCCTTTGTATGAGATGTTTCCAGGACACAGAAAGAGCACTGTTGAAAGCGAGTTCTTTCTCAGGTTCGTTAAGATATGGAAGGAAGATGGTCTGTGGCTTGTCGCCCATTGAGTGGGGGGGAGCCAGTGCATTGTGCATTCCACGTCTAGAGCAATGAAGGGCACGGCTGAGAGCAAAGGGGTCTTTCTGACATAGCTGCTTTCCGACACTCTCTCCAGCAGTGCACAATGGTGGTTGGAAAAAGGCGTGCAGTCTATCGCCTCCTAAGCACGTGGATGCTCAATCATTTGGGACTCAGCCCAGTTGCTTCAGGGGAAGATGTAGGCATTTGGTCTGAGCCGTGTTGGAAAGGTGGAATTGTGGCAGAAGCAGGAGTCCTAAAGCTGCGAGTTAAGGGGTGGGAAGAAATGCCATTTGACCTGCCTTTGTATGAGAAGTTCCCCTGTCTGCTGTAACAGGACTGTGGAAAGCGAGTTGTTTGTCAACTTCCTAAAGATCTGGAGGCAAGACAGTTGATGGCTTGTCTCCAATTGAAGGATGGAGGCAGTGCTTTGTGCCTTCCACCTCTAGAGCAATGGAGGGCACGGCTGAGAGCAAAGGGCCCTTTCTGACATAGGTGCATTCTGACACTCTCTCACCCAGTGCACAATGGCGGTTTGTAAAAAGCCTATCGTCTGCTCCTGCTAAGCATGTGGAAGCACAATCATGTGGGCTTCGCCCCCGTTGCTTCAGGCGAAGATGTAGGCATTTCGTCTGTGCCGGGTGGGCAAGGTGGAACTGTGTCAGAAGCAGAAGTCCTAAAGCCGCCAGTTAAGCAATGGGAGGAAATGGCATTTGTGCTGCCTCGGTATGTGAGTTTCCTCGTATGCTGTAACAGCACTGTGGAAAGCGAGTTCTTTCCCAGCTTCCTAAAGAGCTGGAGGCAAGAGAGTTTTTGGCTTGTCTCCCATTGAAGGATGGAGGCAGTGCTTTGTGCCTTCCACCTCTGCAGCAATGGAGGTCGCGGCTGAGAGCAAAGGGCACTTTCTGACATAGGTGCATTCTGACACTCTCTGACCCAGTGCACAAAGGCGGTTTGTAAAAAGCCTATCGTCTGCTCCTGCTAAGCATGTGGAAGCACAATCATGTGGGCTTCGCCCCCGTTGCTTCAGGGGAAGATGTAGGCATTTCGTCTGAGCCGGGTTGGCAAGGTGGAAACGTGCAGGAGTGCAGATGTCCCAGACTGGCGAGTGAAGTGCTGAAAACAAACGGCCTTAAGCCTCCTTTGTATGAGATGTTCCCAGGACGCTGAAAGAGCACTGTGGAAAGGGAGTTTTTTCTCCACTTCCTAAAGAGCTGGAAGCAGGAGAAGATGTGGTTTGTCTCCCATTGAGGGGTTGATCCAGAACCAGTGCCTTGTGCCTTCCACCTCGAGAGCAATGGAGGGCATGGCCGAGAGCAAAGGGGCCTTTCTGACATAGCTGCTTTCCGACGCACTCTAAGCACTGTAAAATGGTGGTTGGAAAAAGGCATGCAGTTTATCGCCTCCAAAGCATGTGGATGTTCAATCATTTGGGAATCAGCACAGTTGCTTCAGGGGAAGATGTGGGCATTTTGTCTGAGCCGGGTTGGCAAGGTGGAACTGTGGCAGAAGCACAAGGCCTAAAGCGGCCAGTTAAGCCCTGGGAAGAGATGTCATTTGAGCTGTCACGGTATGAGAGTTTCCTCGTATGCTGTAACAGCAGTGTGGAAAGAGAGTTCTTTCTCAGCTTCCTAAAGAGCTGGAGGCAAGACAGTTTATGGCTTGTCTCCCATTGAAGGATGGAGGCAGTGATTTGTGCCTTGCACCTCTGCAGCAATGGAGGGCGCGGCTGAGAGTAAAGGGGTCTTTCTGCCATTGGTGCTTTCTGACACTCTCCCAACCGTTGCGCTTCTTGGTTAGTTAAAAGCCTATCGTGTCTCTCCTCCTCAGCATGTGGAACCACAATCCTATGGGCCTCATCCCCATTGCTCAAGGGGAAGATGTAGGCATTTCGTCTGTGCCGTGTTGGCAAGGTGAAAACGTGCAGGATGCAGATGTCCCAGACTGGCGAGTGAAGTGCTGAAAAGAAACGGCGTTCAGACTCCTTTGTGTGAGATGTTCCCAGGACGCTGAAAGAGCACTGTGGAAAGGGAGTTTTTCTCCACTTCCTAAAGAGCTGGAAGTAGGACAAGATGTGGTTTGTCTCCCATTGAGGGTTGGATCCATAACCAGTGCCTTTAGCCTTCCACCTCGAGAGCAATGGAGGGCATGGCTGAGAGCAAAGGGGCCTTTCTGACATAGCTGCTTTCCGACGCTCTCTAAGCAGTGTAAAATGGTGGTTGGAAAAAGGCATGCAGTTTATCGCCTCCTAAGCATGTGGATGCTCAATCAGTTGGGAATCAGCACAGTTGCTTCAGGGGAAGATGTAGGCATTTCGCCTGAGCCGGGTTGGCAAGGTGGAAATGCGGCAGAAGCAGATGTTGCAGATTGGTGAGTTAATGGCTGAAAAGACACGGTGTTCAGCTGCCTTTGTATGAGACGTTCCCAGGACTCTGTAAGAGCACTGTGGAATGCGAGTGCTTTCCCAGCTTCCTAAAGAACTGGAAGCAGGACAGTTGATGGCTTGTCTCCAATTGAAGGATGGAGGCAGAGCTTTGTGCCTTCCACCTCTACAGCAATGGAGGGCACGGCTGAGAGCAAAGGGCCCTTTCTGACACAGGTGCATTCTGACACTCTCTGACCCAGTGCACAATGGAGGTTTGTAAAAGGCCTATTGTCTGCTCCAGCTAAGCATGCGGAAGTACAGTCATCTGGGCCTCGTCCCCGTTGCTGAAGGGGAGGATGTAGACATTTCGTCTGAGCCGGGTTGGCAAGGTGGAAATGTGGCAAGAGCAGAAGTTCCAAATCTGCGAGTTAAGCGCTGAAAAGAAACGGCATAGCAGCTGCCTTTGTATGAGATGTTGCCAGGACACAGAAAGAGCACTGTTGAAAGCGAGTTCTTTCTCAGGTTCGTTAAGAGATGGAAGGAAGATGGTCTGTGGCTTGTCGCCCCTTGAGGGGGGGGAGCCATTGCATTGTGCATTCCACGTCTAGAGCAATGTATGGGACGGCTGAGAGCAAAGTTGTCTTTCTGACATAGCTGCTTTCCGACACTCTCTCCAGCAGTGCACAATGGTGGTTGGAAAAAGGCGTGCAGTCTATCGCCTCCTAAGCACGTGGACGCTCAATCATATGGGACTCAGCCCAGTTGCTTCAGGGGAAGATGTAGGCATTTCGTCTGAGCCGGGTTGGCAAGGTGGAAACGTGCAGGATGCAGATGACCCAGACTGGCGAGTGCAGCGCTGAAAAGAAACGGCGTTCACCCTCCTTTGTATGAGATGTTCCCAGGACGCTGAATGAGCACTGAGGAGAGGGAGTTATTTCTCCACTTCCTAAAGATCTGGACGCAGGATAAGATGTGGTTTGTCTCCCATTGAGGGGCGGATCCAGAACTAGTGCCTTGTGCCTTCCACCTCGAGAGCAATGGAGGGCATGGCTGAGAGCAAAGGGGCCTTTCAGACATAGCTGCTTTCCGACGTTCTCTAAGCAGTGTAAAATGGTGGTTGGAAAAATGCATGCAGTTTATGGCCTCCTAAGCATGTGGATGTGCAATCATTTTGTAATCACCACAGTTGCTTCAGGGGAAGATGTAGGCATTTCGTCTGAGCCGGGTTGGCAACGTGGAACTGTGGCAGAAGCACAAGTCCTAAAGCGGCCAGTTAAGCCCTGGGAAGAGATGGCATTTGAGCTGCCACGGTATGAGAGTTTCCTCATATGTTGTAACAGCACTGTGGAAAGCGACTTCTTTCTCAGCTTCCTAAAGAGCTGGAGGCAAGACAGTTTATTGCCTGACTCCAATTGAAGGATGGAGGCAGTGCTTTGTGCAATCCACCTATGCAGCAATGGAGGGCGCGGCTGAGAGTAAAGGGGTCTTTCTGCCATTGGTGCTTTCTGACACTCTCCCAAACATTGCACTTCGTGGTTAGTTAAAAGCCTATCGTCTCTCTCCTCCTCAGCATGTGGAACCACAATCCTATGGGCCTCATCCCCATTGCTCAAGGGGAAGATGTAGGCATTTCGTCTGAGCCGGGTTGGCAAGGTGAAAACGTGCAGGATGCAGATGTCCCAGACTGGCGAGTGAAGTGCTGAAAAGAAACGGCGTTCAGCCTCCTTTGTATGAGATGTTCCCAGGACGCTGAAAGAGCACTGTGGAAAGGGAGTTTTTTCTCCACTTCCTAAAGAGCTGGAAGCAGGACAAGATGTGGTTTGTCTCCCATTGAGGGGCGGATCCAGAACCAGTGCCTTGTGCCTTCCACCTCGAGAGCAATGGAGGGCTTGGCTGAGAGCAAATGGGCCTTTCTGACATAGCTGCTTTCCGACGCACTCTAAGCACTGTAAAATGGTGGTTGGAAAAAGGCATGCAGTTTATCGCCTCCAAAGCATGTGGATGTTCAATCATTTGGGAATCAGCACAGTTGCTTCAGGGGAAGATGTGGGCATTTTGTCTGAGCCGGGTTGGCAAGGTGGAACTGTGGCAGAAGCACAAGGCCTAAAGCGGCCAGTTAAGCCCTGGGAAGAGATGTCATTTGAGCTGTCACGGTATGAGAGTTTCCTCGTATGCTGTAACAGCAGTGTGGAAAGAGAGTTCTTTCTCAGCTTCCTAAAGAGCTGGAGGCAAGACAGTTTATGGCTTGTCTCCCATTGAAGGATGGAGGCAGTGATTTGTGCCTTGCACCTCTGCAGCAATGGAGGGCGCGGCTGAGAGTAAAGGGGTCTTTCTGCCATTGGTGCTTTCTGACACTCTCCCAACCGTTGCGCTTCTTGGTTAGTTAAAAGCCTATCGTGTCTCTCCTCCTCAGCATGTGGAACCACAATCCTATGGGCCTCATCCCCATTGCTCAAGGGGAAGATGTAGGCATTTCGTCTGTGCCGTGTTGGCAAGGTGAAAACGTGCAGGATGCAGATGTCCCAGACTGGCGAGTGAAGTGCTGAAAAGAAACGGCGTTCAGACTCCTTTGTGTGAGATGTTCCCAGGACGCTGAAAGAGCACTGTGGAAAGGGAGTTTTTCTCCACTTCCTAAAGAGCTGGAAGTAGGACAAGATGTGGTTTGTCTCCCATTGAGGGTTGGATCCATAACCAGTGCCTTTAGCCTTCCACCTCGAGAGCAATGGAGGGCATGGCTGAGAGCAAAGGGGCCTTTCTGACATAGCTGCTTTCCGACGCTCTCTAAGCAGTGTAAAATGGTGGTTGGAAAAAGGCATGCAGTTTATCGCCTCCTAAGCATGTGGATGCTCAATCAGTTGGGAATCAGCACAGTTGCTTCAGGGGAAGATGTAGGCATTTCGCCTGAGCCGGGTTGGCAAGGTGGAAATGCAGCAGAAGCAGATGTTGCAGATTGGTGAGTTAATGGCTGAAAAGACACGGTGTTCAGCTGCCTTTGTATGAGACGTTCCCAGGACTCTGTAAGAGCACTGTGGAATGCGAGTGCTTTCCCAGCTTCCTAAAGAACTGGAAGCAGGACAGTTGATGGCTTGTCTCCAATTGAAGGATGGAGGCAGAGCTTTGTGCCTTCCACCTCTACAGCAATGGAGGGCACGGCTGAGAGCAAAGGGCCCTTTCTGACACAGGTGCATTCTGACACTCTCTGACCCAGTGCACAATGGAGGTTTGTAAAAGGCCTATTGTCTGCTCCAGCTAAGCATGCGGAAGTACAGTCATCTGGGCCTCGTCCCCGTTGCTGAAGGGGAGGATGTAGACATTTCGTCTGAGCCGGGTTGGCAAGGTGGAAATGTGGCAAGAGCAGAAGTTCCAAATCTGCGAGTTAAGCGCTGAAAAGAAACGGCATAGCAGCTGCCTTTGTATGAGATGTTGCCAGGACACAGAAAGAGCACTGTTGAAAGCGAGTTCTTTCTCAGGTTCGTTAAGAGATGGAAGGAAGATGGTCTGTGGCTTGTCGCCCCTTGAGGGGGGGGAGCCATTGCATTGTGCATTCCACGTCTAGAGCAATGTATGGGACGGCTGAGAGCAAAGTTGTCTTTCTGACATAGCTGCTTTCCGACACTCTCTCCAGCAGTGCACAATGGTGGTTGGAAAAAGGCGTGCAGTCTATCGCCTCCTAAGCACGTGGACGCTCAATCATATGGGACTCAGCCCAGTTGCTTCAGGGGAAGATGTAGGCATTTCGTCTGAGCCGGGTTGGCAAGGTGGAAACGTGCAGGATGCAGATGACCCAGACTGGCGAGTGCAGCGCTGAAAAGAAACGGCGTTCACCCTCCTTTGTATGAGATGTTCCCAGGACGCTGAATGAGCACTGAGGAGAGGGAGTTATTTCTCCACTTCCTAAAGATCTGGACGCAGGATAAGATGTGGTTTGTCTCCCATTGAGGGGCGGATCCAGAACTAGTGCCTTGTGCCTTCCACCTCGAGAGCAATGGAGGGCATGGCTGAGAGCAAAGGGGCCTTTCAGACATAGCTGCTTTCCGACGTTCTCTAAGCAGTGTAAAATGGTGGTTGGAAAAATGCATGCAGTTTATGGCCTCCTAAGCATGTGGATGTGCAATCATTTTGTAATCACCACAGTTGCTTCAGGGGAAGATGTAGGCATTTCGTCTGAGCCGGGTTGGCAACGTGGAACTGTGGCAGAAGCACAAGTCCTAAAGCGGCCAGTTAAGCCCTGGGAAGAGATGGCATTTGAGCTGCCACGGTATGAGAGTTTCCTCATATGTTGTAACAGCACTGTGGAAAGCGACTTCTTTCTCAGCTTCCTAAAGAGCTGGAGGCAAGACAGTTTATTGCCTGACTCCAATTGAAGGATGGAGGCAGTGCTTTGTGCAATCCACCTATGCAGCAATGGAGGGCGCGGCTGAGAGTAAAGGGGTCTTTCTGCCATTGGTGCTTTCTGACACTCTCCCAAACATTGCACTTCGTGGTTAGTTAAAAGCCTATCGTCTCTCTCCTCCTCAGCATGTGGAACCACAATCCTATGGGCCTCATCCCCATTGCTCAAGGGGAAGATGTAGGCATTTCGTCTGAGCCGGGTTGGCAAGGTGAAAACGTGCAGGATGCAGATGTCCCAGACTGGCGAGTGAAGTGCTGAAAAGAAACGGCGTTCAGCCTCCTTTGTATGAGATGTTCCCAGGACGCTGAAAGAGCACTGTGGAAAGGGAGTTTTTTCTCCACTTCCTAAAGAGCTGGAAGCAGGACAAGATGTGGTTTGTCTCCCATTGAGGGGCGGATCCAGAACCAGTGCCTTGTGCCTTCCACCTCGAGAGCAATGGAGGGCTTGGCTGAGAGCAAATGGGCCTTTCTGACATAGCTGCTTTCCGACGCTCTCTAAGCAGTGTAAAATGGTGGTTGGAAAAAGGCATGCAGTTTATCGCCTCCTAAGCATGTGGAGGCACAATCAGTTGGGAATCAGCCCAGTTGCTTCAGGGGAAGATGTAGGCATTTCGTCTGAGCCGGGTTGGCAAGGTGGAAATGCGGCAGAAGCAGATGTTGCAGATTGGTGAGTTAAGGTCTGAAAAGACACGGTGTTCAGCTGCCTTTGTATGAAACGTTCCCAGGACTCTGTAAGAGCACTGTGGAATGCGAGTGCTTTCCCAGCTTCCTAAAGAACTGGAAGCAGGACAGTTGATGGCTTGTCTCCAATTGAAGGATGGAGGCAGAGCTTTGTGCCTTCCACCTCTACAGCAATGGAGGGCACGGCTGAGAGCAAAGGGCCCTTTCTGACATAGGTGCATTCTGACACTCTCTGACCCAGTGCACAATGGCGGTTTGTAAAAAGCCTATTGTCTGCTCCTGCTAAGCATGCAGAAGCACAGTCATCTGGGCCTCGTCCCCGTTGCTGAAGGGGAAGATGTAGACATTTCGTGTGAGCCGGGTTGGCAAGGTGGAAATGTGGCAGGAGCAGAAGTTCCAAATCTGCGAGTTAAGAGCTGAAAAGAAATGGCATAGCAGCTGCCTTTGTATGAGATGTTTCCAGGACACAGAAAGAGCACTGTTGAAAGCGAGTTCTTTCTCAGGTTCGTTAAGATATGGAAGGAAGATGGTCTGTGGCTTGTCGCCCATTGAGTGGGGGGGAGCCAGTGCATTGTGCATTCCACGTCTAGAGCAATGAAGGGCACGGCTGAGAGCAAAGGGGTCTTTCTGACATAGCTGCTTTCCGACACTCTCTCCAGCAGTGCACAATGGTGGTTGGAAAAAGGCGTGCAGTCTATCGCCTCCTAAGCACGTGGATGCTCAATCATTTGGGACTCAGCCCAGTTGCTTCAGGGGAAGATGTAGGCATTTGGTCTGAGCCGTGTTGGAAAGGTGGAATTGTGGCAGAAGCAGGAGTCCTAAAGCTGCGAGTTAAGGGGTGGGAAGAAATGCCATTTGACCTGCCTTTGTATGAGAAGTTCCCCTGTCTGCTGTAACAGGACTGTGGAAAGCGAGTTGTTTGTCAACTTCCTAAAGATCTGGAGGCAAGACAGTTGATGGCTTGTCTCCAATTGAAGGATGGAGGCAGTGCTTTGTGCCTTCCACCTCTAGAGCAATGGAGGGCACGGCTGAGAGCAAAGGGCCCTTTCTGACATAGGTGCATTCTGACACTCTCTCACCCAGTGCACAATGGCGGTTTGTAAAAAGCCTATCGTCTGCTCCTGCTAAGCATGTGGAAGCACAATCATGTGGGCTTCGCCCCCGTTGCTTCAGGCGAAGATGTAGGCATTTCGTCTGTGCCGGGTAGGCAAGGTGGAACTGTGTCAGAAGCAGAAGTCCTAAAGCCGCCAGTTAAGCAATGGGAGGAAATGGCATTTGTGCTGCCTCGGTATGTGAGTTTCCTCGTATGCTGTAACAGCACTGTGGAAAGCGAGTTCTTTCCCAGCTTCCTAAAGAGCTGGAGGCAAGAGAGTTTTTGGCTTGTCTCCCATTGAAGGATGGAGGCAGTGCTTTGTGCCTTCCACCTCTGCAGCAATGGAGGTCGCGGCTGAGAGCAAAGGGCACTTTCTGACATAGGTGCATTCTGACACTCTCTGACCCAGTGCACAAAGGCGGTTTGTAAAAAGCCTATCGTCTGCTCCTGCTAAGCATGTGGAAGCACAATCATGTGGGCTTCGCCCCCGTTGCTTCAGGGGAAGATGTAGGCATTTCGTCTGAGCCGGGTTGGCAAGGTGGAAACGTGCAGGAGTGCAGATGTCCCAGACTGGCGAGTGAAGTGCTGAAAACAAACGGCCTTAAGCCTCCTTTGTATGAGATGTTCCCAGGACGCTGAAAGAGCACTGTGGAAAGGGAGTTTTTTCTCCACTTCCTAAAGAGCTGGAAGCAGGAGAAGATGTGGTTTGTCTCCCATTGAGGGGTTGATCCAGAACCAGTGCCTTGTGCCTTCCACCTCGAGAGCAATGGAGGGCATGGCCGAGAGCAAAGGGGCCTTTCTGACATAGCTGCTTTCCGACGCACTCTAAGCACTGTAAAATGGTGGTTGGAAAAAGGCATGCAGTTTATCGCCTCCAAAGCATGTGGATGTTCAATCATTTGGGAATCAGCACAGTTGCTTCAGGGGAAGATGTGGGCATTTTGTCTGAGCCGGGTTGGCAAGGTGGAACTGTGGCAGAAGCACAAGGCCTAAAGCGGCCAGTTAAGCCCTGGGAAGAGATGTCATTTGAGCTGTCACGGTATGAGAGTTTCCTCGTATGCTGTAACAGCAGTGTGGAAAGAGAGTTCTTTCTCAGCTTCCTAAAGAGCTGGAGGCAAGACAGTTTATGGCTTGTCTCCCATTGAAGGATGGAGGCAGTGATTTGTGCCTTGCACCTCTGCAGCAATGGAGGGCGCGGCTGAGAGTAAAGGGGTCTTTCTGCCATTGGTGCTTTCTGACACTCTCCCAACCGTTGCGCTTCTTGGTTAGTTAAAAGCCTATCGTGTCTCTCCTCCTCAGCATGTGGAACCACAATCCTATGGGCCTCATCCCCATTGCTCAAGGGGAAGATGTAGGCATTTCGTCTGTGCCGTGTTGGCAAGGTGAAAACGTGCAGGATGCAGATGTCCCAGACTGGCGAGTGAAGTGCTGAAAAGAAACGGCGTTCAGACTCCTTTGTGTGAGATGTTCCCAGGACGCTGAAAGAGCACTGTGGAAAGGGAGTTTTTCTCCACTTCCTAAAGAGCTGGAAGTAGGACAAGATGTGGTTTGTCTCCCATTGAGGGTTGGATCCATAACCAGTGCCTTTAGCCTTCCACCTCGAGAGCAATGGAGGGCATGGCTGAGAGCAAAGGGGCCTTTCTGACATAGCTGCTTTCCGACGCTCTCTAAGCAGTGTAAAATGGTGGTTGGAAAAAGGCATGCAGTTTATCGCCTCCTAAGCATGTGGATGCTCAATCAGTTGGGAATCAGCACAGTTGCTTCAGGGGAAGATGTAGGCATTTCGCCTGAGCCGGGTTGGCAAGGTGGAAATGCGGCAGAAGCAGATGTTGCAGATTGGTGAGTTAATGGCTGAAAAGACACGGTGTTCAGCTGCCTTTGTATGAGACGTTCCCAGGACTCTGTAAGAGCACTGTGGAATGCGAGTGCTTTCCCAGCTTCCTAAAGAACTGGAAGCAGGACAGTTGATGGCTTGTCTCCAATTGAAGGATGGAGGCAGAGCTTTGTGCCTTCCACCTCTAGAGCAATGGAGGGCACGGCTGAGAGCAAAGGGCCCTTTCTGACATAGGTGCATTCTGACACTCTCTGACCCAGTGCACAATGGCGGTTTGTAAAAAGCCTATTGTCTGCTCCTGCTAAGCATGCAGAAGCACAGTCATCTGGGCCTCGTCCCCGTTGCTGAAGGGGAAGATGTAGACATTTCGTGTGAGCCGGGTTGGCAAGGTGGAAATGTGGCAGGAGCAGAAGTTCCAAATCTGCGAGTTAAGAGCTGAAAAGAAATGGCATAGCAGCTGCCTTTGTATGAGATGTTTCCAGGACACAGAAAGAGCACTGTTGAAAGCGAGTTCTTTCTCAGGTTCGTTAAGATATGGAAGGAAGATGGTCTGTGGCTTGTCGCCCATTGAGTGGGGGGGAGCCAGTGCATTGTGCATTCCACGTCTAGAGCAATGAAGGGCACGGCTGAGAGCAAAGGGGTCTTTCTGACATAGCTGCTTTCCGACACTCTCTCCAGCAGTGCACAATGGTGGTTGGAAAAAGGCGTGCAGTCTATCGCCTCCTAAGCACGTGGATGCTCAATCATTTGGGACTCAGCCCAGTTGCTTCAGGGGAAGATGTAGGCATTTGGTCTGAGCCGTGTTGGAAAGGTGGAATTGTGGCAGAAGCAGGAGTCCTAAAGCTGCGAGTTAAGGGGTGGGAAGAAATGCCATTTGACCTGCCTTTGTATGAGAAGTTCCCCTGTCTGCTGTAACAGGACTGTGGAAAGCGAGTTGTTTGTCAACTTCCTAAAGATCTGGAGGCAAGACAGTTGATGGCTTGTCTCCAATTGAAGGATGGAGGCAGTGCTTTGTGCCTTCCACCTCTAGAGCAATGGAGGGCACGGCTGAGAGCAAAGGGCCCTTTCTGACATAGGTGCATTCTGACACTCTCTCACCCAGTGCACAATGGCGGTTTGTAAAAAGCCTATCGTCTGCTCCTGCTAAGCATGTGGAAGCACAATCATGTGGGCTTCGCCCCCGTTGCTTCAGGCGAAGATGTAGGCATTTCGTCTGTGCCGGGTGGGCAAGGTGGAACTGTGTCAGAAGCAGAAGTCCTAAAGCCGCCAGTTAAGCAATGGGAGGAAATGGCATTTGTGCTGCCTCGGTATGTGAGTTTCCTCGTATGCTGTAACAGCACTGTGGAAAGCGAGTTCTTTCCCAGCTTCCTAAAGAGCTGGAGGCAAGAGAGTTTTTGGCTTGTCTCCCATTGAAGGATGGAGGCAGTGCTTTGTGCCTTCCACCTCTGCAGCAATGGAGGTCGCGGCTGAGAGCAAAGGGCACTTTCTGACATAGGTGCATTCTGACACTCTCTGACCCAGTGCACAAAGGCGGTTTGTAAAAAGCCTATCGTCTGCTCCTGCTAAGCATGTGGAAGCACAATCATGTGGGCTTCGCCCCCGTTGCTTCAGGGGAAGATGTAGGCATTTCGTCTGAGCCGGGTTGGCAAGGTGGAAACGTGCAGGAGTGCAGATGTCCCAGACTGGCGAGTGAAGTGCTGAAAACAAACGGCCTTAAGCCTCCTTTGTATGAGATGTTCCCAGGACGCTGAAAGAGCACTGTGGAAAGGGAGTTTTTTCTCCACTTCCTAAAGAGCTGGAAGCAGGAGAAGATGTGGTTTGTCTCCCATTGAGGGGTTGATCCAGAACCAGTGCCTTGTGCCTTCCACCTCGAGAGCAATGGAGGGCATGGCCGAGAGCAAAGGGGCCTTTCTGACATAGCTGCTTTCCGACGCACTCTAAGCACTGTAAAATGGTGGTTGGAAAAAGGCATGCAGTTTATCGCCTCCAAAGCATGTGGATGTTCAATCATTTGGGAATCAGCACAGTTGCTTCAGGGGAAGATGTGGGCATTTTGTCTGAGCCGGGTTGGCAAGGTGGAACTGTGGCAGAAGCACAAGGCCTAAAGCGGCCAGTTAAGCCCTGGGAAGAGATGTCATTTGAGCTGTCACGGTATGAGAGTTTCCTCGTATGCTGTAACAGCAGTGTGGAAAGAGAGTTCTTTCTCAGCTTCCTAAAGAGCTGGAGGCAAGACAGTTTATGGCTTGTCTCCCATTGAAGGATGGAGGCAGTGATTTGTGCCTTGCACCTCTGCAGCAATGGAGGGCGCGGCTGAGAGTAAAGGGGTCTTTCTGCCATTGGTGCTTTCTGACACTCTCCCAACCGTTGCGCTTCTTGGTTAGTTAAAAGCCTATCGTGTCTCTCCTCCTCAGCATGTGGAACCACAATCCTATGGGCCTCATCCCCATTGCTCAAGGGGAAGATGTAGGCATTTCGTCTGTGCCGTGTTGGCAAGGTGAAAACGTGCAGGATGCAGATGTCCCAGACTGGCGAGTGAAGTGCTGAAAAGAAACGGCGTTCAGACTCCTTTGTGTGAGATGTTCCCAGGACGCTGAAAGAGCACTGTGGAAAGGGAGTTTTTCTCCACTTCCTAAAGAGCTGGAAGTAGGACAAGATGTGGTTTGTCTCCCATTGAGGGTTGGATCCATAACCAGTGCCTTTAGCCTTCCACCTCGAGAGCAATGGAGGGCATGGCTGAGAGCAAAGGGGCCTTTCTGACATAGCTGCTTTCCGACGCTCTCTAAGCAGTGTAAAATGGTGGTTGGAAAAAGGCATGCAGTTTATCGCCTCCTAAGCATGTGGATGCTCAATCAGTTGGGAATCAGCACAGTTGCTTCAGGGGAAGATGTAGGCATTTCGCCTGAGCCGGGTTGGCAAGGTGGAAATGCGGCAGAAGCAGATGTTGCAGATTGGTGAGTTAATGGCTGAAAAGACACGGTGTTCAGCTGCCTTTGTATGAGACGTTCCCAGGACTCTGTAAGAGCACTGTGGAATGCGAGTGCTTTCCCAGCTTCCTAAAGAACTGGAAGCAGGACAGTTGATGGCTTGTCTCCAATTGAAGGATGGAGGCAGAGCTTTGTGCCTTCCACCTCTACAGCAATGGAGGGCACGGCTGAGAGCAAAGGGCCCTTTCTGACACAGGTGCATTCTGACACTCTCTGACCCAGTGCACAATGGAGGTTTGTAAAAGGCCTATTGTCTGCTCCAGCTAAGCATGCGGAAGTACAGTCATCTGGGCCTCGTCCCCGTTGCTGAAGGGGAGGATGTAGACATTTCGTCTGAGCCGGGTTGGCAAGGTGGAAATGTGGCAAGAGCAGAAGTTCCAAATCTGCGAGTTAAGCGCTGAAAAGAAACGGCATAGCAGCTGCCTTTGTATGAGATGTTGCCAGGACACAGAAAGAGCACTGTTGAAAGCGAGTTCTTTCTCAGGTTCGTTAAGAGATGGAAGGAAGATGGTCTGTGGCTTGTCGCCCCTTGAGGGGGGGAGCCATTGCATTGTGCATTCCACGTCTAGAGCAATGTATGGGACGGCTGAGAGCAAAGTTGTCTTTCTGACATAGCTGCTTTCCGACACTCTCTCCAGCAGTGCACAATGGTGGTTGGAAAAAGGCGTGCAGTCTATCGCCTCCTAAGCACGTGGACGCTCAATCATATGGGACTCAGCCCAGTTGCTTCAGGGGAAGATGTAGGCATTTCGTCTGAGCCGGGTTGGCAAGGTGGAAACGTGCAGGATGCAGATGACCCAGACTGGCGAGTGCAGCGCTGAAAAGAAACGGCGTTCACCCTCCTTTGTATGAGATGTTCCCAGGACGCTGAATGAGCACTGAGGAGAGGGAGTTATTTCTCCACTTCCTAAAGATCTGGACGCAGGATAAGATGTGGTTTGTCTCCCATTGAGGGGCGGATCCAGAACTAGTGCCTTGTGCCTTCCACCTCGAGAGCAATGGAGGGCATGGCTGAGAGCAAAGGGGCCTTTCAGACATAGCTGCTTTCCGACGTTCTCTAAGCAGTGTAAAATGGTGGTTGGAAAAATGCATGCAGTTTATGGCCTCCTAAGCATGTGGATGTGCAATCATTTTGTAATCACCACAGTTGCTTCAGGGGAAGATGTAGGCATTTCGTCTGAGCCGGGTTGGCAACGTGGAACTGTGGCAGAAGCACAAGTCCTAAAGCGGCCAGTTAAGCCCTGGGAAGAGATGGCATTTGAGCTGCCACGGTATGAGAGTTTCCTCATATGTTGTAACAGCACTGTGGAAAGCGACTTCTTTCTCAGCTTCCTAAAGAGCTGGAGGCAAGACAGTTTATTGCCTGACTCCAATTGAAGGATGGAGGCAGTGCTTTGTGCAATCCACCTATGCAGCAATGGAGGGCGCGGCTGAGAGTAAAGGGGTCTTTCTGCCATTGGTGCTTTCTGACACTCTCCCAAACATTGCACTTCGTGGTTAGTTAAAAGCCTATCGTCTCTCTCCTCCTCAGCATGTGGAACCACAATCCTATGGGCCTCATCCCCATTGCTCAAGGGGAAGATGTAGGCATTTCGTCTGAGCCGGGTTGGCAAGGTGAAAACGTGCAGGATGCAGATGTCCCAGACTGGCGAGTGAAGTGCTGAAAAGAAACGGCGTTCAGCCTCCTTTGTATGAGATGTTCCCAGGACGCTGAAAGAGCACTGTGGAAAGGGAGTTTTTTCTCCACTTCCTAAAGAGCTGGAAGCAGGACAAGATGTGGTTTGTCTCCCATTGAGGGGCGGATCCAGAACCAGTGCCTTGTGCCTTCCACCTCGAGAGCAATGGAGGGCTTGGCTGAGAGCAAATGGGCCTTTCTGACATAGCTGCTTTCCGACGCACTCTAAGCACTGTAAAATGGTGGTTGGAAAAAGGCATGCAGTTTATCGCCTCCAAAGCATGTGGATGTTCAATCATTTGGGAATCAGCACAGTTGCTTCAGGGGAAGATGTGGGCATTTTGTCTGAGCCGGGTTGGCAAGGTGGAACTGTGGCAGAAGCACAAGGCCTAAAGCGGCCAGTTAAGCCCTGGGAAGAGATGTCATTTGAGCTGTCACGGTATGAGAGTTTCCTCGTATGCTGTAACAGCAGTGTGGAAAGAGAGTTCTTTCTCAGCTTCCTAAAGAGCTGGAGGCAAGACAGTTTATGGCTTGTCTCCCATTGAAGGATGGAGGCAGTGATTTGTGCCTTGCACCTCTGCAGCAATGGAGGGCGCGGCTGAGAGTAAAGGGGTCTTTCTGCCATTGGTGCTTTCTGACACTCTCCCAACCGTTGCGCTTCTTGGTTAGTTAAAAGCCTATCGTGTCTCTCCTCCTCAGCATGTGGAACCACAATCCTATGGGCCTCATCCCCATTGCTCAAGGGGAAGATGTAGGCATTTCGTCTGTGCCGTGTTGGCAAGGTGAAAACGTGCAGGATGCAGATGTCCCAGACTGGCGAGTGAAGTGCTGAAAAGAAACGGCGTTCAGACTCCTTTGTGTGAGATGTTCCCAGGACGCTGAAAGAGCACTGTGGAAAGGGAGTTTTTCTCCACTTCCTAAAGAGCTGGAAGTAGGACAAGATGTGGTTTGTCTCCCATTGAGGGTTGGATCCATAACCAGTGCCTTTAGCCTTCCACCTCGAGAGCAATGGAGGGCATGGCTGAGAGCAAAGGGGCCTTTCTGACATAGCTGCTTTCCGACGCTCTCTAAGCAGTGTAAAATGGTGGTTGGAAAAAGGCATGCAGTTTATCGCCTCCTAAGCATGTGGATGCTCAATCAGTTGGGAATCAGCACAGTTGCTTCAGGGGAAGATGTAGGCATTTCGCCTGAGCCGGGTTGGCAAGGTGGAAATGCAGCAGAAGCAGATGTTGCAGATTGGTGAGTTAATGGCTGAAAAGACACGGTGTTCAGCTGCCTTTGTATGAGACGTTCCCAGGACTCTGTAAGAGCACTGTGGAATGCGAGTGCTTTCCCAGCTTCCTAAAGAACTGGAAGCAGGACAGTTGATGGCTTGTCTCCAATTGAAGGATGGAGGCAGAGCTTTGTGCCTTCCACCTCTACAGCAATGGAGGGCACGGCTGAGAGCAAAGGGCCCTTTCTGACACAGGTGCATTCTGACACTCTCTGACCCAGTGCACAATGGAGGTTTGTAAAAGGCCTATTGTCTGCTCCAGCTAAGCATGCGGAAGTACAGTCATCTGGGCCTCGTCCCCGTTGCTGAAGGGGAGGATGTAGACATTTCGTCTGAGCCGGGTTGGCAAGGTGGAAATGTGGCAAGAGCAGAAGTTCCAAATCTGCGAGTTAAGCGCTGAAAAGAAACGGCATAGCAGCTGCCTTTGTATGAGATGTTGCCAGGACACAGAAAGAGCACTGTTGAAAGCGAGTTCTTTCTCAGGTTCGTTAAGAGATGGAAGGAAGATGGTCTGTGGCTTGTCGCCCCTTGAGGGGGGGAGCCATTGCATTGTGCATTCCACGTCTAGAGCAATGTATGGGACGGCTGAGAGCAAAGTTGTCTTTCTGACATAGCTGCTTTCCGACACTCTCTCCAGCAGTGCACAATGGTGGTTGGAAAAAGGCGTGCAGTCTATCGCCTCCTAAGCACGTGGACGCTCAATCATATGGGACTCAGCCCAGTTGCTTCAGGGGAAGATGTAGGCATTTCGTCTGAGCCGGGTTGGCAAGGTGGAAACGTGCAGGATGCAGATGACCCAGACTGGCGAGTGCAGCGCTGAAAAGAAACGGCGTTCACCCTCCTTTGTATGAGATGTTCCCAGGACGCTGAATGAGCACTGAGGAGAGGGAGTTATTTCTCCACTTCCTAAAGATCTGGACGCAGGATAAGATGTGGTTTGTCTCCCATTGAGGGGCGGATCCAGAACTAGTGCCTTGTGCCTTCCACCTCGAGAGCAATGGAGGGCATGGCTGAGAGCAAAGGGGCCTTTCAGACATAGCTGCTTTCCGACGTTCTCTAAGCAGTGTAAAATGGTGGTTGGAAAAATGCATGCAGTTTATGGCCTCCTAAGCATGTGGATGTGCAATCATTTTGTAATCACCACAGTTGCTTCAGGGGAAGATGTAGGCATTTCGTCTGAGCCGGGTTGGCAACGTGGAACTGTGGCAGAAGCACAAGTCCTAAAGCGGCCAGTTAAGCCCTGGGAAGAGATGGCATTTGAGCTGCCACGGTATGAGAGTTTCCTCATATGTTGTAACAGCACTGTGGAAAGCGACTTCTTTCTCAGCTTCCTAAAGAGCTGGAGGCAAGACAGTTTATTGCCTGACTCCAATTGAAGGATGGAGGCAGTGCTTTGTGCAATCCACCTATGCAGCAATGGAGGGCGCGGCTGAGAGTAAAGGGGTCTTTCTGCCATTGGTGCTTTCTGACACTCTCCCAAACATTGCACTTCGTGGTTAGTTAAAAGCCTATCGTCTCTCTCCTCCTCAGCATGTGGAACCACAATCCTATGGGCCTCATCCCCATTGCTCAAGGGGAAGATGTAGGCATTTCGTCTGAGCCGGGTTGGCAAGGTGAAAACGTGCAGGATGCAGATGTCCCAGACTGGCGAGTGAAGTGCTGAAAAGAAACGGCGTTCAGCCTCCTTTGTATGAGATGTTCCCAGGACGCTGAAAGAGCACTGTGGAAAGGGAGTTTTTTCTCCACTTCCTAAAGAGCTGGAAGCAGGACAAGATGTGGTTTGTCTCCCATTGAGGGGCGGATCCAGAACCAGTGCCTTGTGCCTTCCACCTCGAGAGCAATGGAGGGCATGGCTGAGAGCAAATGGGCCTTTCTGACATAGCTGCTTTCCGACGCTCTCTAAGCAGTGTAAAATGGTGGTTGGAAAAAGGCATGCAGTTTATCGCCTCCTAAGCATGTGGAGGCACAATCAGTTGGGAATCAGCCCAGTTGCTTCAGGGGAAGATGTAGGCATTTCGTCTGAGCCGGGTTGGCAAGGTGGAAATGCGGCAGAAGCAGATGTTGCAGATTGGTGAGTTAAGGTCTGAAAAGACACGGTGTTCAGCTGCCTTTGTATGAGACGTTCCCAGGACGCTGTAAGAGCACTGTGGAATGCGAGTGCTTTCCCAGCTTTCTAAAGAGCTGGAAGCAGGACAGTTGATGGCTTGTCTCCAATTGAAGAATGGAGGCAGTGCTTTGTGCCTTCCACCTCTAGAGCAATGGAGGGCACGGCTGAGAGCAAAGGGCCCTTTCTGACATAGGTGCATTCTGACACTCTCTGACCCAGTGCACAATGGCGGTTTGTAAAAGGCCTATTGTCTGCACCTGCTAAGCATGCGGAAGCACAGTCATCTGGGTATCGACCCCGTTGCTGAAGGGGAAGATGTAGACATTTCGTCTGAGCCGGGTTGGCAAGGTGGAAATGTGGCAGGAGCAGAAGTTCCAAATCTGCGAGTTAAGCGCTGAAAAGAAATGGCATAGCAGCTGCCTTGTATGAGATGTTGCCAGTACACAGAAAGAGCACTGTTGAAAGCGAGTTCTTTCACAGCTTCCTAAAGAGATGGAAGTAAGATGGTCTGTGGCTTGTCGCCTCTTGAGGGGGGGAGCCAGTGCATTGTGCATTCCACGTCTAGAGCAATGAAGGGCACGGCTGAGAGCAAAGGGGTCTTTCTGACATAGCTGCTTTCCGACACTCTCTCCAGCAGTGCACAATGGTGGTTGGAAAAAGGCGTGCAGTCTATCGCCTCCTAAGCACGTGGACGCTCAATCATTTGGGACTCAGCCCAGTTGCTTCAGGGGAAGATGTAGGCATTTCGTCTGAGCCGGGTTGGCAAGGTGGAATTGCGGCAGAAGCAGGAGTCCTAAAGCTGCGAGTTAAGGGCTGGGAAGAAATGCCATTTGAGCTGCCTTTGTATGAGAAGTTCCCTGGTCTGCTGTAACAGGACTGTGGAAAGCGAGTTGTTTGTCAGCTTCCTAAAGAGCTGGAGGCAAGACAGTTGATGGCTTGTCTCCAATTGAAGGATGGAGTCAGTGCTTTGTGCCTTCCACCTCTAGAGCAATGGAGGGCACGGCTGAGAGCAAAGGGCCCTTTCTGACATAGGTGCATTCTGACACTCTCTGCCCCAGTGCACAATGGCGGTTTGTAAAAAGCCTATTGTCTGCTCCTGCTAAGCATGTGGAAGCACAATCATGTGGGCTTCACCCCCGTTGCTTAAGGGGAAGATGTAGGCATTTCGTCTGAGCCGGGTTGGCAAGGTGGAACTGTGGCAGAAGCACAAGTCCTAAAGCGGCCAGTTAAGCACTGCGAAGAGATGGCATTTGAGCTGCCTCTGTATGAGAGTTTCCTCGTATGCTGTAACAGCACTGTGGAAAGCGAGTTCTTTCTCAGCTTCCTAAAGAGCTGGAGGAAGACAGTTTATGGCTTGTCTCCCATTGAAGGATGGAGGCAGTGCTTTGTGCCTTCCACCTCTACAGCAATGGAGGGCGCGGCTGAGAGTAAAGGGGTCTTTCTGCCATTGGTGCTTTCTGACACTCTCCCAACCGTTGCACTTCGTGGTTAGTTAAAAGCCTATTGTCTCTCTCCTCCTCAGCATGTGGAACCACAATCCTATGGGCCTCATCCCCATTGCTCAAGGGGAAGATGTAGGCATTTCGTCTGAGCCGGGTTGGCAAGGTGGAAACGTGCAGGATGCAGATGTCCCAGACTGGCAAGTGAAGTGCTGAAAAGAAACGGCGTTCAGCCTCCTTTGTATGAGATGTTCCCAGGACGCTGTAAGAGCACTGTGGAAAGGGAGTTTTTTCTCCACTTCCTAAAGAGCTGGAAGCAGGACAAGATGTGGTTTGTCTCCCATTGAGGGGTGGATCCAGAACCAGTGCCTTGTGCCTTCCACCTCGAGAGCAATGGAGGGCATGGCTGAGAGCAAAGGGGCCTTTCTGACATAGCTGCTTTCCGACGCTCTCTAAGCAGTGTAAAATTGTGGTTGGAAAAAGGCATGCAGTTTATCGCCTCCTAAGCATGTGGATGCTCAATCATTTGGGAATCAGCACAGTCGCTTCAGGGGAAGATGTAGGCATTTCGTCTGAGCCGGGTTGGCAAGGTGGAAATGCGGCAGAAGCAGATGTTGCAGATTGGTGAGTTAAGGGCTGAAAAGACACGGTGTTCAGCTGCCTTTGTATGAGACGTTCCCAGGACGCTGTAAGAGCACTGTGGAATGCGAGTGCTTTCCCAGCTTCCTAAAGAGCTGGAAGCAGGACAGTTGCTGGCTTGTCTCCAATTGAAGGATGGAGGCAGTGCTTTGTGCCTTCCACCTCTAGAGCAATGGAGGGCACGGCTGAGAGCAAAGGGCCCTTTCTGACATAGGTGCATTCTGACACTCTCTGACCCAGTGCACAATGGCGGTTTGTAAAAAGCCTATTGTCTGCTCCTGCTAAGCATGCGGAAGCACAGTCATCTGGGCCTCGTCCCCGTTGCTGAAGGGGAAGATGTAGACATTTCGTCTGGGCCGGGTTGGCAAGGTGGAAATGTGGCAGGAGCAGAAGTTCCAAATCTGCGAGTTAAGCGCTGAAAAGAAATGGCATGTCAGCTGCCTTTGTATGAGATGTAGCCAGGACACAGAAAGAGCACTGTTGAAAGCGAGTTCTTGCTCAGCTTCCTAAAGAGATGGAAGGAAGATGGTCTGTGGCTTGTCGCCCCTTGAGGGGGGGAGCCAGTGCATTGTGCATTCCACGTCTAGAGCAATGAAGGGCACGGCTGAGAGCAAAGGGGTCTTTCTGACATAGCTGCTTTCCGACACTCTCTCCAGCAGTGCACAATGGTGGTTGGAAAAAGGCGTGCAGTCTATCGCCTCCTAAGCACGTGGACGCTCAATCATTTGGGACTCAGCCCAGTTGCTTCAGGGGAAGATGTGGGCATTTCGTCTGAGCCGGGTTGGCAAGGTGGAATTGCGGCAGAAGCAGGAGTCCTAAAGCTGCGAGTTAAGGGCTGGGAAGAAATGCCATTTGAGCTGCCTTTGTATGAGAAGTTCCCCGGTCTGCTGTAACAGGACTGTGGAAAGCGAGTTGTTTGTCAGCTTCCTAAAGAGCTGGAGGCAAGACAGTTTATGGCTTGTCTCCAATTGAAGGATGGAGGCAGTGCTTTGTGCCTTCCACCTCTAGAGCAATGGAGGGCACGGCTGAGAGCAAAGGGCCCTTTCTGACATAGGTGCATTCTGACACTCTCTGGCCCAGTGCACAATGGCGGTTTGTAAAAAGCCTATTGTCTGCTCCTGCTAAGCATGTGGCAGCACAATCATGTGGGCTTCGCCCCCGGTGCTTAAGGGGAAGATGTAGGCATTTCGTCTGAGCCGGGTTGGCAAGGTGGAACTGTGACAGAAGCGGAAGTCCTAAAGCGGCCAGTTAAGCACTGGGAAGAAATGGCGTTTGAGCTGCCTCTGTATGAGAGTTTCCTCGTATGCAGCAACAGCACTGTGGAAAGCGAGTTCTTTCCCAGCTTCCTAAAGAGCTGGAGGCAAGACAGTTTACGGCTTGTCTCCCATTGAAGGATGGAGGCAGTGCTTTGTGCCTTCCACCTCTACAGCAATGGAGGGCGCGGCTGAGAGTAAAGGGGTCTTTCTGCCATTGGTGCTTTCTGACACTCTCCCAATCATTGCACTTCGTGGTTAGTTAAAAGCCTATTGTCTCTCTCCTCCTCAGCATGTGGAACCACAATCCTATGGGCCTCATCCCCATTGCTCAAGGGGAAGATGTAGGCATTTCGTCTGAGCCAGGTTGGCAAGGTGGAAACGTGCAGGATGCAGATGTCCCAGACTGGCGAGTGAAGGGCTGAAAAGAAATGGCGTTCAGCCTCCTTTGCATGAGATGTTCCCAGGACGCTGTAAGAGCACTGTGGAAAGGGAGATTTTTCTCCAATTCCTAAAGAGCTGGAAGCAGGCCAAGATGTGGTTTCTCTCCCATTGAGGGGTGGATCCAGAACCAGTGCCTTGTGCCTTCCACCTCGAGAGCAATGGAGGGCATGGCTGAGAGCAAAGGGGCCTTTCTGACATAGCTGCTTTCCGACGCTCTCTAAGCAGTGTAAAATGGTGGTTGGAAAAAGGCATGCAGTTTATCGCCTCCTAAGCATGTGGATGCTCAATCATTTGGGAATCAGCACAGTCGCTTGAGGGGAAGATGTAGGCATTTCGTCTGAGCCGGGTTGGCAAGGTGCAAATGCGGCAGAAGCAGATGTTGCAGATTGGTGAGTTAAGGGCTTAAAAGACACGGTGTTCAGCTGCCTTTGTATGAGACGTTCCCAGGACGCTGTAAGAGCACTGTGGAATGCGAGTGCTTTCCCAGCTTCCTAAAGAGCTGGAAGCAGGACAGTTTCTGGCTTGTCTCCAATTGACGGATGGAGGCAGTGCTTTGTGCCTTCCACCTCTAGAGCAATGGAGGGCACGGCTGAGAGCAAAGGGCCCTTTCTGACATAGGTGCATTCTGACACTCTCTGACTCAGTGCACAATGGCGGTATGTAAAAGGCCTATTGTCTGCTCCTGCTATGCATGCGGAAGCACAGTCATCTGGGCCTCGTCCCCGTTGCTGAAGGGGAAGATGTAGACATTTCGTCTGAGCCGGGTTGGC
Organism: Equus przewalskii; assembly: GCF_037783145.1. Taxonomy (NCBI): domain Eukaryota; kingdom Metazoa; phylum Chordata; class Mammalia; order Perissodactyla; family Equidae; genus Equus; species Equus przewalskii. Next base: position 78,690 of record NW_027228553.1, read on the forward strand.
CAGGTGGAAATATGGCAGGAGCAGAAGTTCCAAATCTGCGAGTTATGCGCTGAAACGAAATGGCATATCAGCTGCCTTTGTATGAGATGTTGCCAGGACACAGAAAGAGCACTGTTGAAAGCGAGTTCTTGCTCAGCTTCCTAAAGAGATGGAAGGAAGATGGTCTGTGGCTTGTCGCCCCTTGAGGGGGGGAGCCAGTGCATTGTGCATTCCACGTCTAGAGCAATGAAGGGCACGGCTGAGAGCAAAGGCGTCTTTCTGACATAGCTGCTTTCCGACACTCTCTCCAGCAGTGCACAATGGTGGTTGGAAAAAGGCGTGCAGTCTATCGCCTCCTAAGCACGTGGACGCTCAATCATTTGGGACTCAGCCCAGTTGCTTCAGGGGAAGATGTAGGCATTTCGTCTGAGCCGGGTTGGCAAGGTGGAATTGCGGCAGAAGCAGGAGCCCTAAAGCTGCGAGTTAATGGCTGGGAAGAAATGCCATTTGAGCTGCCTTTGTATGAGAAGTTCCCCGGTCTGCTGTAACAGGACTGTGGAAAGCGAGTTGTTTGTCAGCTTCCTAAAGAGCTGGAGGCAAGACACTTTATGGCTTGTCTCCAATTGAAGGATGGAGGCAGTGCCTTGTGCCTTCCACCTCTAGAGCAATGGAGGGCACGGCTGAGAACAAAGGGCCCTTTCTGACATAGGTGCATTCTGACACTCTCTGACCGAGTGCACAATGGCGGTTTTAAAAAGCCTATTGTCTGCTCCTGCTAAGCATGCGGCAGCACAATCATGTGGGCTTCGCCCCCGTTGCTTAAGGGGAAGATGTAGGCTTTTCGTCTGACCCGGGTTGGCAAAGTGGAAATGTGGCAGAAGCGCAAGTCCTAAAGCGGCCACTTAAGCACTGGGAAGAAATGGCGTTTGAGCTGCCTCTGTATGAGAGTTTCCTCGTATGATGTAACAGCACTGTGGTATGCGAGTTCTTTCCCAGGTTCCTAAAGAGCTGGAGGCAAGACAGTTTATGGCTTGTCTCCCATTGAAGGATGGAGGCAGTGCTTTGTGCCTTCCACCTCTACAGCAATGGAGGGTGCGGCTGAGAGTAAAGGGGTCTTTCTGCCATTGGTGCCTTCTGACACTCTCCCAACCGTTGCACTTCGTGGTCTATTAAAAGCCTATTGTCTCTCTCCTCCTCAGCATGTGGAACCACAATCCTATGGGCCTCATGCCCATTGCTCAAGGGGGAGATGTAGGCATTTCGTCTGAGCCGGGTTGGCAAGGTGGAAACGTGCAGGATGCAGATGTCCCAGACTGGCGAGTGAAGTGCTGAAAAGAAACGGCGTTCAGCCTCCTTTGTATGAGATGCTCCCAGGACGCTGTAAGAGCACTGTGGAAAGGGAGTTTCTTCTCCACTTCCAAAAGAGCTGGAAGCAGGCCAAGATGTGGTTTGTCTCCCATTGAGGGGTGGATCCAGAACCAGTGCCTTGTGCCTTCCACCTCGAGAGCAATGGAGGGCATGGCTGAGAGCAAAGGGGCCTTTCTGACATAGCTGCTTTCCGACGCTCTCTAAGCAGTGTAAAATGGTGGTTGGAAAAAGGCATGCAGTTTATCGCCTCCTAAGCATGTGGATGCTCAATCATTTGGGAATCAGCACAGTCGCTTCAGGGGAAGATGTAGGCATTTCGTCTGAGCCGGGTTGGCAAGGTGGAAATGCGGCAGAAGCAGATGTTGCAGATTGGTTAGTTAAGGGCTGAAAAGACATGATGTTCAGCTGCCTTTTTATGAGAAGTTCCCAGGACGCTGTAAGAGCACTGTGGAATGCGAGTGCTTTCCCAGCTTCCTAAAGAGCTGGAAGCAGGACAGTTGCTGGCTTGTCTCCAATTGAAGGATGGAGGCAGTGCTTTGTGCCTTCCACCTCTAGAGCAATGGAGGGCACGGCTGAGAGCAAAGGGCCCTTTCTGACATAGGTGCATTCTGACACTCTCTGACACAGTGCACAATGGCGGTTTGTAAAAAGCCTATTGTCTGCTCCTGCTAAGCATGCGGAAGCACAGTCATCTGGGGCTCGTCCCCGTTGCTGAAGGGGAAGATGTAGACATTTCGTCTGAGCCGGGTTGGCAAGGTGGAAATGTGGCAGGAGCAGAAGTTCCAAATCTGCGAGTTAAGCGCTGAAAAGAAATGGCATGTCAGCTGCCTTTGTATGAGATGTTGCCAGGACACAGAAAGAGCACTGTTGAAAGCGAGTTCTTGCTCAGCTTCCTAAAGAGATGGAAGGAAGATGGTCTGTGGCTTGTCGCCCCTTGAGGGGGGGAGCCAGTGCATTGTGCATTCCACGTCTAGAGCAATGAAGGGCACGGCTGAGAGCAAAGGGGTCTTTCTGACATAGCTGCTTTCCGACACTCTCTCCAGCAGTGCACAATGGTGGTTGGAAAAAGGCGTGCAGTCTATCGCCTCCTAAGCACGTGGACGCTCAATCATTTGGGACTCAGCCCAGTTGCTTGAGGGGAAGATGTAGGCATTTCGTCTGAGCCGGGTTGGCAAGGTGGAATTGTGGCAGAAGCAGGAGTCCTAAAGCTGCGAGTTAAGGGCTGGGAAGAAATGCCATTTGAGCTGCCTTTGTATGAGAAGTTCCCCGGTCTGCTGTAACAGGACTGTGGAAAGCGAGTTGTTTGTCAGCTTCCTAAAGAGCTGGAGGCAAGACAGTTTATGGCTTGTCTCCAATTGAAGGATGGAGGCAGTGCTTTGTGCCTTCCACCTCTAGAGCAATGGAGGGCACGGCTGAGAGCAAAGGGCCCTTTCTGACATAGGTGCATTCTGACACTCTCTGACCCAGTGCACAATGGCGGTTTGTAAAATGCCTATTGTCTGCTCCCGCTAAGCATGTGGCAGCACAATCATGTGGGCTTCGCCCCCGTTGCTTAAGGGGAAGATGTAGGCATTTCGTCTGAGCCGGGTTGGCAAGGTGGAACTGTGGCAGAAGCGGAAGTCCTAAAGCGGCCAGTTAAGCACAGGGAAGAAATGGCGTTTGAGCTGCCTCTGTATGAGAGTTTCCTCGTATGCTGTAACAGCACTGTGGAAAGCGAGTTCTTTCCCAGCTTCCTAAAGAGCTGGAGGCAAGACAGTTTATGGCTTGTCTCCCCTTGAAGGATGGAGGCAGTGCTTTGTGCCTTCCACCTCTACAGCAATGGAGGGCACGGCTGAGAGTAAAGGGGTCTTTCTGCCATTGGTGCATTCTGACACTCTCCCAACCATTGCACTTCGTGGTTAGTTAAAAGCCTATTGTCTCTCTCCTCCTCAGCATGTGGAACCACAATCCTATGGGCCTCATCCCCATTGCTCAAGGGGAAGATGTAGGCATTTCGTCTGAGCCGGGTTGGCAAGGTGGAAACGTGCAGGATGCAGATGTCCCAGACTGGCGAGTGAAGTGCTGAAAAGAAACGGCGTTCAGCCACCTTTGTATGAGATGTTCCCAGGACGCTGTAAGAGCACTGTGGAAAGGGAGATTTTTCTCCACTTCCTAAAGAGCTGGAAGCAGGCCAAGATGTGGTTTGTCTCCCATTGAGGGGTGGATCCAGAACCAGTGCCTTGTGCCTTCCACCTCGAGAGCAATGGAGGGCATGGCTGAGAGCAAAGGGGCCTTTCTGACATAGCTGCTTTCCGACGCTCTCTAAGCAGTGTAAAATGGTGGTTGGAAAAAGGCATGCAGTTTATCGCCTCCTAAGCATGTGGATGCTCAATCATTTGGGAATCAGCACAGTCGCTTGAGGGGAAGATGTAGGCATTTCGTCTGAGCCGGGTTGGCAAGGTGGAAATGCGGCAGAAGCAGATGTTGCAGATTGGGGAGTTAAGGGCTGAAAAGACACGGTGTTCAGCTGCCTTTGTATGAGACGTTACCAGGACGCTGTAAGAGCACTGTGGAATGCGAGTGCTTTCCCAGCTTCCTAAAGAGCTGGAAGCAGAACAGTTGCTGGCTTGTCTCCAATTGAAGGATGGAGGCAGTGCTTTGTGCCTTCCACCTCTAGAGCAATGGAGGGCACGGCTGAGAGCAAAGGGCCCTTTCTGACATAGGTGCATTCTGACACTCTCTGACCCAGTGCACAATGGCGGTTTGTAAAAAGCCTATTGTCTGCTCCTGCGAAGCATGTGGCAGCACAATCATGTGGGCTTCGCCCCCGTTGCTTAAGGGGAAGATGTAGGCATTTCGTCTGAGCCGGGTTGGCAAGTTGGAACTGTGGCAGAAGCGGAAGTCCTAAAGCGGCCAGTTAAGCCCTGGGAAGAAATGGCGTTTGAGCTGACTCTGTATGAGAGTTTCCTCGTATGCTGTAACAGCACTGTGGAAAGCGAGTTATTTCTCAGCTTCCTAAAGAGCTGGAGGTAAGACAGTTTATGGCTTGTCTCCCATTGAAGGATGGAGGCAGTGCTTTGTGCCTTCCACCTCTACAGCAATGGAGGGCGCGTCTGAGAGTAAAGGGGTCTTTCTGCCATTGGTGCTTTCTGACACTCTCCCAACCATTGCACTTCGTGGTTAGTTAAAAGCCTATTGTCTCTCTCCTCCTCAGCATGTGCAACCACAATCCTATGGGCCTCATGCACTTTGCTCAAGGGGAAGATGTAGGCATTTCGTCTGAGCCGGGTTGGCAAGGTGGAAACGTGCAGGATGCAGATGTCCCAGACTGGCGAGTGAAGTGCTGAAAAGAAACGGCGTTCAGCCTCCTTTGTATGAGATGTTCCCAGGACGCTGTAAGAGCACTGTGGAAAGGGAGTTTCTTCTCCACTTCCTAAAGAGCAGGAAGCAGGCCAAGATGTGGTTTGTCTCCCATTGAGGGGTGGATCCTGAACCAGTGCCTTGTGCCTTCCACCTCGAGAGCAATGGAGGGCATGGCTGAGCGCAAAGGGGCCTTTCTGACGTAGCTGCTTTCCGACGCTCTCAAAGCAGTGTAAAATGGTGGTTGGAAAAAGGCATGCAGATTATCGCCTCCTAAGCATGTGGATGCTCAATCATTTGGGAATCAGCACAGTCGCTTCAGGGAAAGATGTAGGCATTTCGTCTGAGCCGGGTTGGCAAGGTGGAAAGGCGGCAGAAGCAGATGTTGCAGATTGGTGAGTTAAGGGCTGAAAAGACACGGTGTTCAGCTGCCTTTGTATGAGACATTCCCAGGACACTGTAAGAGCACTGTGGAATGCGAGTGCTTTCCCAGCTTCCTAAAGAGCTGTAAGCAGGCCAGTTGCTGGCTTGTCTCCAATTGAAGGATGTAGGCAGTGCTTTGTGCCTTCCACCTCTAGAGCAATGGAGGGCACGACTGAGAGCAAAGGGCCCTTTCTGACATAGGTGCATTCTGACACTCTCTGACCCAGTGCACAATGGCGGTTTGTAAAAAGCCTATTGTCTGCTCCTGCTAAGCATGCGGAAGCACAGTCATCTGGGCCTCGTCCCTGTTGCTGAAGGGGAAGATGTAGACATTTCGTCTGAGCCGGGTTGGCAAGGTGGAAATGTGGCAGGAGCAGAAGTTCCAGATCTGCGAGTTAAGCGCTGAAAAGAAATGGCATATCAGCTGCCTTTGTATGAGATGTTGCCAGGACACAGAAAGAGCACTGTTGAAAGCGAGTTCTTGCTCAGCTTCCTAAAGAGATGGAAGGAAGATGGTCTGTGGCTTGTCGCCCCTTGAGGGGGGGAGCCAGTGCATTGTGCATTCCACGTCTAGAGCAATGAAGGGCACGGCTGAGAGCAAAGGGGTCTTTCTGACATAGCTGCTTTCCGACACTCTCTCCAGCAGTGCACAATGGTGGTTGGAAAAAGGCGTGCAGTCCATCGCCTCCTAAGCACGTGGACGCTCAATCATTTGGGACTCAGCCCAGTTGCTTCAGGGGAAGATGTAGGCATTTCGTCTGAGCCGGGTTGGCAAGGTGGAATTGTGGCAGAAGCAGGAGTCCTAAAGCTGCGAGTTAAGGGCTGGGAAGAAATGCCATTTGAGCTGCCTTAGTATGAGAAGTTCCCCTGTCTGCTGTAACAGGACTGTTGAAAGCGAGTTGTTTGTCAGCTTCCTAAAGAGCTGGAGGCAAGACAGTTTGTGGCTTGTCTCCAATTGAAGGATGGAGGCAGTGCTTTGTGCCTTCCACCTCTAGAGCAATGGAGGGCACGGCTGAGAGCAAAGGGCCCTTTCTGACATAGGTGCATTCTGACACTCTCTGACCCAGTGAACAATGGCGGTTTGTAAAAAGCCTATTGTCTGCTCCTGCGAAGCATGTGGCAGCACAATCATGTGGGCTTCGCCCCCGTTGCTTAAGGGGAAGATGTAGGCATTTCGTCTGAGCCGGGTTGGCAAGTTGGAACGGTGGCAGAAGCGGAAGTCCTAAAGCGGCCAGTTAAGCACAGGGAAGAAATGGCGTTTGAGCTGCCTCTGCATGAGAGTTTCCTCGTGTGCTGTAAGAGCACTGTGGAAAGCGAGTTCTTTCCCATCTTCCTAAAGAGCTGGAGGCAAGACAGTTTATGGCTTGTCTCCCCTTGAAGGATGGAGGCAGTGCTTTGTGACTTCGAACCTCTACAGCAATGGAGGGCGCGGCTGAGATTAAAGGGGTCTTTCTGATATTGGTGCTTTCTGACACTCTCCCAACCATTGCACTTCGTGGTTAGTTAAAAGCCTATTGTCTCTCTCCTCCTCAGCATGTGCAACCACAATCCTATGGGCCTCATCCCCATTGCTCAAGGGGAAGTTGTAGGCATTTCGTCTGAGCCGGGTTGGCAAGGTGGAAACGTGCAGGATGCAGATGTCCCAGACTGGCGAGTGAAGTGCTGAAAAGAAACGGCGTTCAGCCTCCTTTGTATGAGATGTTCCCAGGACGCTGTAAGAGCACTGTGGAAAGGGAGTTTCTTCTCCACTTCCTAAAGAGCAGGAAGCAGGCCAAGATGTGGTTTGTCTCCCATTGAGGGGTGGATCCAGAACCAGTGCCTTGTGCCTTCCACCTCGAGAGCAATGGAGGGCATGGCTGAGAGCAAAGGGGCCTTTCTGACATAGCTGCTTTCCGACGCTCTCTAAGCAGTGTAAAATGGTGGTTGGAAAAAGGCATGCAGATTATCGCCTCCTAAGCATGTGGATGCTCAATCATTTGGGAATCAGCACAGTCGATTCAGGGGAAGATGTAGGCATTTCGTCTGAGCCGGGTTGGCAAGGTGGAAATGCGGCAGAAGCAGATGTTGCAGATTGGTGAGTTCAGGGCCGAAAAGACACGGTGTTCAGCTGCCTTTGTATGAGACGTTCCCAGGACGCTGTAAGAGCACTGTGGAATGCGAGTGCTTTCCCAGCTTCCTAAAGAGCTGGAAGCAGGCCAGTTGCTGGCTTGTCTCCAATTGAAGGATGGAGGCAGTGCTTTGTGCCTTCCACCTCTAGAGCAATGGAGGGCACGGCTGAGAGCAAAGGGCCCTTTCTGACATAGGTGCATTCTGACACTCTCTGACCCAGTGCACAATGGCGGTTTGTAAAAAGCCTATTGTCTGTTCCTGCTAAGCATGCGGAAGCACAGTCATCTGGGCCTCGTCCCCGTTGCTGAAGGGGAAGATGTAGACATTTCGTCTGAGCCGGGTTGGCAAGGTGGAAATGTGGCAGGAGCAGAAGTTCCAAATCTGCGAGTTAAGCGCTGAAAAGCAATGGCATATCAGCTGCCTTTGTATGAGATGTTGCCAGGACACAGAAAGAGCACTGTTGAAAGCGAGTTCTTGCTCAGCTTCCTAAAGAGATGGAAGGAAGATGGTCTGTGGCTTGTCGTCCCTTGAGGGGGGGAGCCAGTGCCTTGTGCATTCCACGTCTAGAGCAATGAAGGGCACGGCTGAGAGCAAAGGGGTCTTTCTGACATAGCTGCTTTCCGACACTCTCTCCAGCAGTGCGCAATTGTGGTTGGAAAAAGGCGTGCAGTCTATCGCCTCCTAAGCACGTGGACGCTCAATCATTTGGGACTCAGTCCATTTGATTCAGGGGAAGATGTAGGCATTTCGTCTGAGCCGGGTTGGCAAGGTGGAATTGCGGCAGAAGCAGGAGTCCTAAGCTGCGAGTTAAGGGCTGGGAAGAAATGCCATTTGAGCTGCCTTTGTATGAGAATTTAACCGGTCTGCTGTAACAGGAATGTGGAAAGCGAGTTGTTCGTCAGCTTCCTAAAGAGCTGGAGGCAAGACAGTTTATGGCTTGTCTCCAATTGAAGGATGGAGGCAGTGCTTTGTGCCTTCCACCTCTAGAGCAATGGAGGGCACGGCTGAGAGCAAAGGGCCCTTTCTGACATAGGTGCATTCTGACACTCTCTGACCCAGTGCACAATGGCGGTTTGTAAAAAGCCTATTGACTGCTCCTGCTAACCATGAGGAAGCACTGTCATCTGGGCCTCGTCCCCGTTGCTGAAGGGGAAGAGGTAGACATTTCGTCTGAGCCGGGTTGGCAAGGTGGAAATGTGGCAGGAGTAGAAGTTCCAAATCTGCGAGTTAAGCGCTGAAAAGCAATGGCATATCAGCTGCCTTTGTATGAGATGTTGCCAGGACACAGAAAGAGCACTGTTGAAAGCGAGTTCTTGCTCAGCTTCCTAAACAGATGGAAGGAAGATGGTCTGTGGCTTGTCGCCCCTTGAGGGGGGGAGCCAGTGCCTTGTGCATTCCACGTCTAGAGCAATGAAGGGCACGGCTGAGAGCAAAGGGCCCTTTCTGACATAGGTGCATTCTGACACTCTCTGACCCAGTGCACAATGGCGGTTTGTGAAAAGCCTATTGTCTGCTCCTGCTAAGCATGTGGCAGCACAATCATGTGGGCTTCGCCCCCGTTGCTTAAGGGGAAGATGTAGGCATTTCGTCTGAGGCGGGTTGGCAAGGTGGAACTGTGGCAGAAGCATAAGTCCTAAAGTGGCCAGTTAAGCACAGGGAAGAAATGTCGTTTGAGATGCCTCTTTATGAGAGTTTCCTCGAATGCTGTAACAGCACTGTGGAAAGCGAGTTCTTTCCAAGCTTCCTAAAGAGCTGGAGGCAAGACAGTTTATGGCTTGTCTACCATTGAAGGATGGAGGCAGTGCTTTGCGCCTTCTACCTCTACAGCAATGCATGGCGTGGCTGAGAGTAAAGGGGTCTTTCTGCCATTGGTGTTTTCTGACACTCTCCCAACCGTTGCACTTCGTGGTTAGTTAAAAGCCTATTGTCTCTCTCCTCCTCAGCATGTGGAACCACAATCCTATGGGCCTCATCCCCATTGCTCAAGGGGAAGATGTAGGCATTTCGTCTGAGCCGGGTTGGCAAGGTGGAAAGGTGCAGGATGCAGATGTCCCAGACTGGCGAGTGAAGTGCTGAAAAGAAACGGCGTTCAGCCTCCTTTGTATGAGATGTTCCCAGGACGCTGTAAGAGCACTGTGGAAAGGGAGTTTTTTCTCCACTTCCTACAGAGCTGGAAGCAGGCCAAGATGTGGTTTGTCTCCCATTGAGGGGTGGATCCAGAACCAGTGCCTTGTGCCTTCCACCTCGACAGCAATGGAGGGCATGGCTGAGAGCAAAGGGGCCTTTCTGACATAGCTGCTTTCTGACGCTCTCTAAGCAATGTAAAATCGTGGTTGGCAAAAGGAATGCAGTTTATCGCCTCCTAAGCATGTGGATGCTCAATCATTTGGGAATCAGCACAGTCGCTTGAGGGGAAGATGTAGGCATTTCGTCTGAGCCGGGTTAGCAAGGTGGAAATGCGGCAGAAGCAGATGTTGCAGATTGGTGAGTTAAGGGCTGAAAAGACACGGTGTTCAGCTGCCTTTGTATGAGACGTTCCCAGGACGCTGGAAGAGCACTGTGGAATGCGAGTGCTTTCCCAGCTTCCTAAAGAGCTGGAAGCAGGACACTTGCTGGCTTGTCTCCAATTGAAGGATGGAGGCAGTGCTTTGTGCCTTCCACCTCTAGAGCAATGCAGGGCACGACTGAGATCAAAGGGCCCTTTCTGACATAGGTGCATTCTGACACTCTCTGACCCAGTGCACAATGGCGGTTTGTAAAAAGCCTATTGTCTTCTCCTGCTAAGCATGTGGCAGCACAATCATGTGGGCTTCGCCCCCGTTGCTTAAGGGGAAGATGTAGGCATTTCGTCTGAGCCGGGTTGGCAAGGTGGAACTGTGGCAGAAGCATAAGTCCTAAAGTGGCCAGTTAAGCACAGGGAAGAAATAGCGTTTGAGATGCCTCTTTATGAGAGTTTCCTCGTATGCTGTAACAGCACTGTGGAAAGCGAGTTCTTTCCCAGCTTCCTAGAGAGCTGGAGGCAAGAGAGTTTATGCCTTGTCTCCCATTGAAGGATGGAGGCAGTGCTTTCTGCCTTCCACCTCTACAGCAATGGAGGGCCTGGCTGAGAGTAAAGGGGTCTTTCTGCCATTGGTGCTTTCTGACACTCTCCCAACCCTTGCACTTCGTTGTTAGTTAAAAGCCTATTTTCTCTCTCCTCCTCAGCATGTGGAACCACAATCCTATGGGCCTCATCCCCATTGCTCAAGGGGAAGATGTAGGCATTTCGTCTGAGCCGGGTTGGCAAGGTGGAAACGTGCAGGGTGCAGATGTCCCAGACTGGCGAGTGAAGTGCTGAAAAGAAACGGCGTTCAGCCTCCTTTGTATGAGATGTTCCCAGGACGCTGTAAGAGCACTGTGGAAAGGGAGGTTTTTCTCCACTTCCTAAAGAGCTGGAAGCAGGCCAAGATGTGGGTTGTCACCCATTGAGGGGTGGATCCAGACCCAGTGCCTTGTGCCTTCCGCCTCGAGAGCAATGGAGGGCATGGCTGAGAGCAAAGGGGCCTTTCTGACATAGCTGCTTTCCGATGCTCTCTAAGCAGTGTAAAATGGTGGTTGGAAAAAGGCATGCAGTTTATCGCCTCCTAAGCATGTGGATGCTCAATCAGTTGGGAATCAGCAAAGTCGCTTCAGGGGAAGATGTAGGCATTTCGTCTGAGCCGGGTTGGCAAGGTGGAAATGCGGCAGAAGCAGATGTTGCAGATGGGTGAGTTAAGGGCTGAAAAGACACGGTGTTCAGCTGCCTTTGTATGAGACGTTCCCAGGACGCTGTAAGAGCACTGTGGAATGCGAGTGCTTTCACAGCTTCCTATAGAGCTGGAAGCAGGACAGTTGCTGGCTTGTCTCCAATTGAAGGATGGAGGCAGTGCTTTGTGCCTTCAACCTCTAGGGCAATGGAGGGCACGGCTGAGAGCAAAGGGCCCTTTCTGACATAGGTGCATTCTGACACTCTCTGACCCAGTGCACAATGGCGGTTTGTACAAAGCCTATTGTCTGCTCCTGCTAAGCATGCGGAAGCACAGTCATCTGTGCCTTGTCCCCGTTACTGAAGGGGAAGATGCAGACATTTCGTCTGAGCCGGGTTGGCAAGGTGGAAATGTGTCAGGAGTAGAAGTTCCAAATCTGTGAGTTCAGCGCTGAAAAGAAATTGCATATCAGCTGCCTTTGTATGAGATTTTGCCAGGACACAGAAAGAGCACTGTTGAAAGCGAGTTCTTGCTCAGCTTCCTAAAGAGATTGAAGGAAGATGGTCTGTGGCTTGTCGCCCCTTGAGGGGGGGAGCCAGTGCATTGTGCATTCCACGTGTAGAGCAATGAAGGGCACGGCTGAGAGCAAAGGGGTCTTTCTGACATAGCTGCTTTCCGACACTCTCTCCAGCAGTGCGCAATGGTGGTTGGAAAAAGGCGTGCAGTCTATCGCCTCCTAAGCACGTGGACGCTCAATCATTTGGGACTCAGCCCAGTTGTCTCAGGGGAAGATGTAGGCATTTGGTCTGAGCCGGGTTGTCAAGGTGGAATTGCGGCAGAATAAGGAGTCCTAAGCTGCGAGTTAAGGGCTGGGAAGAAATGCCATTTGAGCTGCCTTTGTAAGAGAAGTTCCCCAGTCTGCTGTAACAGGACTGTGGAAAGAGAGTTTTTTGTCAGGTTCCTAAAGAGCTGGAGGCAAGACAGTTTATGGCTTGTCTCCAATTGAAGGATGGAGGCAGTGCTTTGTGCCTTCCACCTCTAGAGCAATGGAGGGCACGGCTGAGAGCAAAGGGCCCTTTCTGACATAGGTGCATTCTGACACTCTCTGACCCAGTGCACAATGGCGGTTTGTAAAAAGCCTATTGTCTGCTCCTGCTAAGCATGCGGAAGCACAGTCATCTGGGCCTCGTCCCCGTTGCTGAAGGGGAAGATGTAGACATTTCGTCTGAGCCGGGTTGGCAAGGTGGAAATGTGGCAGGAGCAGAAGTTCCAAATCTGCGAGTTAAGCGCTGAAAAGAAATGGCATAGCAGCTGCCTTTGTATGAGATGTTGCCAGGAAACAGAAAGAGCACTGTTGAAAGCGAGTTCTTGCTCAGCTTCCTAAAGAGATGGAAGGAAGATGGTCTGTGGCTTGTCGCCCCTTGAGGGGGGGAGCCAGTGCCTTGTGCATTCCACGTCTAGAGCAATGAAGGGCACGGCTGAGAGCAAAGGGGTCTTTCTGACATAGCTGCTTTCCGACACTCTCTCCAGCAGTGCGCAATTGTGGTTGGAAAAAGGCGTGCAGTCTATCGCCTCCTAAGCACGTGGACGCTCAATCATTTGGGACTCAGACCATTTGATTCAGGGGAAGATGTAGGCACTTCGTCTGAGCCGGGTTGGCAAGGTGGAATTGCGGCAGAAGCAGGAGTCCTAAGCTGCGAGTTAAGGGCTGGGAAGAAATGCCATTTGAGCTGCCTTTGTATGAGAATTTAACCGGTCTGCTGTAACAGGACTGTGGAAAGCGAGCTGTTTGTCAGCTTCCTAAAGAGCTGGAGGCAAGACAGTTTATGGCTTGTCTCCAATTGAAGGATGGAGGCAGTGCTTTGTGCCTTCCACCTCTAGAGCAATGGAGGGCACGGCTGAGAGCAAAGGGCCCTTTCTGACATAGGTGCATTCTGACACTCTCTGACCCAGTGCACAATGGCGGTTTGTAAAAAGCCTATTGACTGCTCCTGCTAAGCATGAGGAAGCACTGTCATATGGGCCTCGTCCCCGTTGCTGAAGGGGAAGAGGTAGACATTTCGTCTGAGCCGGGTTGGCAAGGTGGAAATGTGGCAGGAGCAGAAGTTCCAAATCTGCGCGTTAAGCGCTGAAAAGCAATGGCATATCAGCTGCCTTTGTATGAGATGTTGCCAGGACACAGAAAGAGCACTGTTGAAAGCGAGTTCTTGCTCAGCTTCCTAAAGAGATGGAAGGAAGATGGTCTGTGGCTTGTCGCTCCTTGAGGGGGGGAGCCAGTGCATTGTGCATTCCACGTCTAGAGCAATGAAGGGCACGGCTGAGAGCAAAGGGGTCTTTCTGACATAGCTGCTTTCCGACACTCTCTCCAGCAGTGCGCAATGGTGGTTGGAAAAAGGCGTGCAGTCTATCGCCTCCTAAGCACGTGGACGCTCAATCATTTGGGACTCAGACCATTTCATTCAGTGGAAGATGTAGGCATTTCGTCTGAGCCGGGTTGTCAAGGTGGAATTGCGGCAGAAGCAGGAGTCCTAAGCTGCGAGTTAAGGGCTGGGAAGAAATGCCATTTGAGCTGCCTTTGTATGAGGAGTTAACCGGTCTGCTGTAGCAGGACTGTGGAAAGCGAGTTGCTTGTCAGCTTCCTAAAGAGCTGGAGGCAAGACAGTTGATGGCTTGTCTCCAATTGAAGGATGGAGGCAGAGCTTTGTCCCTTCCACCTCTAGAGCAATGGAGGGCATGGCTGAGAGCAAAGGGGCCTTTCTGACATAGCTGCTTTCCGACGCTCTCTAAGCAGTGTAAAATGGTGGTTGGAAAAAGGCATGCAGTTTATCGCCTCCTAAGCATGTGGATGCTCAATCAGTTGGGAATCAGCACAGTTGCTTCAGGGGAAGATGTAGACATTTTGTCTGAGCCGGGTTGGCAAGGTGGAAATGCGGCAGAAGCAGATGTTGCAGATTGGTGAGTTAAGGGCTGAAAAGACACGGTGTTCAGCTGCCTTTGTATGAGACGATCCCAGGACGCTGTAAGAGCACTGCGGAATGCTAGTGCTTTCCCAGCTTCCTAAAGAGCTGGAAGCAGGACAGTTGCTGGCTTGTCTCCAATTGAAGGATGGAGGCAGTGCTTTGTGCCTTCCACCTCTAGAGCAATGGAGGGCACAGCGGAGAGCAAAGGGCCCTTTCTGACATAGGTGCATTCTGACACTCTCTGACCCAGTGCACAATGGCGGTTTGTAAAAAGCCTATTGTCTGCTCCTGCTAAGCATCCGGAAGCACAGTCATCTGGTCCTCGTCCCCGTTGCTGAAGGGGAAGATGTAGACATTTCGTCTGAGCCGGGTTGGCAAGGTGTAACTGTGGCAGATGCAGAAGTGCTAAAGTCGCCAGTTAACCCCTGGGAAGAAATGGCATTTGAGCTGCCTCGGTATGAGTGTTTCCTCGTATGCTGTAACAGCACTGTGGAAAGCGAGTTCTTTCTCACCTTCCTAAAGAGCGGGACGCAAGACAGTTTATGGCTTGTCTCCCATTGAAGGATGGAGGCAGTTTTTTGTGGCTTCCACCTCTAGAGCAATGGAGGGCGCGGCTGAGAGTAAAGAGGTCTTTCTGCCATTGGTGCTTTCTGACACTCTCCCAACCATTGCAATTCCTGGTCAGTTAAAGCCTATCGTCTCTCTCCTCCTCAGCATTTGGAACCACAATCATATGGGCCTCATCCCCATTGCTCAAAGGGAAGATGTAGGCATTTCGTCAGAGCCGGGTAGGCAAGGTGGAAACGTGCAGGATGCAGATGTCCCAGACTGGCGAGTGAAGCGCTGAAAAGAAACGGCGTTCAGCCTCCTTTGTATGAGATGTTCCCAGGACGCTGAAAGAGCACTGTGGAAAGGGAGTTTTTTCTCCACTTCCTAAAGAGCTAGAAGCAGGCCAAGATGTGGTTTGTCTCCCATTGAGGGGTGGATCCAGAACCAGTGCCTTGTGCCTTCCACCTCGAGAGCAATGGAGGGCATGGCTGAGAGCAAAGGGGCCTTTCTGACATAGCTGCTTTCCGACGCTCTCTAAGCAGTGTAAAATGGTGGTTGGAAAAAGGCATGCAGTTTATCGCCTCCTAAGCATGTGGATGCTCAATCAGCTGGGAATCAGCACAGTCGCTTCAGGGGAAGATGTAGGCATTTCGTCTGAGCCGGGTTGGCAAGGTGGAAATGCGGCAGAAGCAGATGTTGCAGATTAGTGAGTTAAGGGCTGAAAAGACACGGTGTTCAGCTGCCCTTGTATGAGACGTTCCCAGGACGCTGTAAGAGCACTGTGCAATGCGAGTGCTTTCCCACCATCCTAAAGAGCTGGAAGCAGGACAGTTGATGGCATGTGTCCAATTGAAGGATGGAGGCAGTGCTTTGTGCCTTCCACCTCTAGAGCAATGGAGGGCACGGCTGAGAGCAAAGGGCCCTTTCTGACATAGGTGCATTCTGACACTCTCTGACCCAGTGCACAACGGCGGTTTGTAAAAAGCCTATTGTCTGCTCCTGCTAAGCATGTAGAAGCACAGTCATCTGGGCCTCGTCCCGGTTGCTAAAGGGGAAGATGTAGACATTTTGTCTGAGCCGGGTTGGCAAGGTGGAAATGTGGCAGGAGCAGAAGTTCCAAATCTGCGAGTTAAGCACTGAAAAGAAATGGCATAGCAGCTGCCTTTGTATGAGATGTTGCCAGGACACAGAAAGAGCACTGTTGAAAGCGAGTTCTTTCTCAGCTTCCTAAAGAGACGGAAGGAAGATAGTTGTGGCTCCTCGCCCCTGGGTGGGGGAGCCAGTGCATTGTGCATACCACCTTAGAGCAATGAAGGGCACAGCTGAGAGCAAAGGGCCCTTTCTGACATAGGTGCATTCTGACACTCTCTGACCCAGTGCACAATGGCGGTTTGTAAAAAGCCTATTGTCTGCTCCTGCTAAGCATGCGGAAGCACAGTCATCTGGGCCTCGTCCCCGTTGCTTCAGGGGAAGATGTAGGCATTTCGTCTGAGCCGGGTTGGCAAGGTGGAAATGTGGCAGGAGCAGAAGTTCCAAATCTGCGAGTTAAGCGCTGAAAAGAAATGGCATAGCAGCTGCCTTTGTATGAGATGTTGCCAGGACACAGAAAGAGCACTGTTGAAAGCGAGTTCTTGCTCAGCTTCCTAAAGAGATGGAAGGAAGATGGTCTGTGGCTTGTCGCCCCTTGAGGGGGGGAGCCAGTGCATTGTGCATTCCACGTCTAGAGCAATGAAGGGCACGGCTGAGAGCAAAGGGGTCTTTCTGACATAGCTGCTTTCCGACACTCTCTTCAGCAGTGCAGAACGGTGGTTGGAAAAAGGCATGCAGTTTATCGCCTCCTAAGCATGTGGGTGCTCAATCATTTGGGAATCAGCAGAAGTTCCAAATCTGCGAGTTAAGAGCTGAAAAGTAAAGGCATATCAGCTGCCTTTGTATGAGATGTTGCCAGGACAAAGAAAGAGCACTGTTGAAAGCGAGTTCTTGCTCAGCTTCCTAAAGAGATGCAAGGAAGATGGTCTGTGGCTTGTCGCCCCTTGAGGGGGGGAGCCAGTGTATTGTGCATTCCACGTGTAGAGCAATGAAGGGCACGGCTGAAGAGCAAAGGGGTCTTTCTGACATAGCTGCTTTCCGACACTCTCTCCAGCAGTGCACAATGGTGGTTGGAAAAAGGCGTGCAGTCTATCACCTCCTAAGCACGTGGACGCTCAATCATTTAGGACTCAGCCCATTTGCTTCAGGGTAAGATGCAGCCATTTCGTCTGAGCCGGGTTGGCAAGGTGGAATCGCGGGAGAAGCAGGAGTCCTAAAGCTGCGAGTTAAGGGCTGGGAAAAATGCCATTTGTGCTGCCTTTGTATGAGAAGTTCCCCGGTCTTCTGTAACAGGACTGTGGAAAGCGAGTTGTTTGTCAGCTTCCTAAAGAGCTGGAGGCAAGACAGTTGATGGCTTGTCTCCCATTGAAGGATGGCGGCAGTGCTTTGTGCCTTCCACCTCTAGAGAAATGGAGGGCACGGCTGAGAGCAAAGGGCCCCTTCTGACATAGGTGCATTCTGACACTCTCTGACGCAGTGCACAATGGCGGTTTTCAAAAAGCCTCATGTCTGCTCCTGCTAAGCATGTGGAAGCACAATCATGTGGGCTTCGCCCCAGTTGCTTAAGGGGAAGATGTAGGCATTTCGTCTGAGCCGGGTAGGCAAGGTGGAACTGTGGCAGAAGCAGAAGTCCTAAAGCGGCCAGTTAAGCATTGGGAAGAAATGGCATTTGAGCTGCCTCGGTATGAGTGTTTCCTCGTATGCTGTAACAGCACTGTGGAAAGCGAGTTCTTTCTCAGTTCCTAACGAGCTGGAGGCAAGACAGTTTATGGCTTGTCTCCCATTGAAGGATGGAGGCAGTGCTTTGTGCCTTCCACCTCTAGAGCAATGGAGGGCCCGGCTGAGAGTAAAGGGGTCTTTCTCCCATTGGTGCTTTCTGACACTCTCCCAACCATTGCACTTCGTGGTTAGTTAAAATCCTATCATCTCTCTCCTCCTCAGCATGTGGAACCACAATCATATGGGCCTCATCCCCATTGCTCAAGGGGAAGATGTAGGCATTTCGTCTGAGCCGGGTTGGCAAGGCGGAAAGGTGCAGGATGCAGATGTCCCAGACTGGCGATTGAAGTGCTGAAAAGAAACGGCCTTCAGCCTCCTTTGTATGAGATGTTCCCATGACGCTGAAAGAGCACTGTGGAAAGGGAGTTTTTCTCCACTTCCTAAAGAGCTGGAAGCAGGACAAGATGTGGTTTGTCTCCCATTGAGGGGTGGATCCTGAAAAAGTGCCGTGTGCCTTCCACCTCGAGAGCAATGGAGGGCATGGCTGAGGGCAAAGGGGCCTTTCTGAAATAGCTGCTTTCCGACGCTCTCTAAGCAGTGTAAAATGGTGGTTGGAAAAAGGCATGCAGTTTATCGCCTCCTAAGCATGTGGATGCTCAATCATTTGGGAATCAGAACAGTCGCTTCAGGGGAAGATGTAGGCATTTCGTCTGAGCCGGGTTGGCAAGGTGGAAATGCGGCAGAAGCAGATGTTGCAGATTGGTGAGTTAAGGGCTGAAAAGACACGGTGTTCAGCTGCCTTTGTATGAGACGTTCCCAGGACGCTGTAAGAGCACCATGGAATGCGAGTGCTTTCCCAGCTTCCTAAAGAGCTGGAAGCAGGCCAGTTGCTGGCTTGTCTCCAACTGAAGGATGGAGGCAGTGCTTTGTGCCTTCCACCTCTAGAGCATTGGAGGGCACGGCTGAGAGCAAAGGGCCCTTTCTGACATAGGTGCATTCTGACACTCTCTGACCCAGTGCACAATGGCGGTTTGTAAAAAGCCTATTGTCTGCTCCTGCTAAGCATGCGGAAGCACAGTCATCTGGGCCTCGTCCCCGTTGCTGAAGGGGAAGATGTAGACATATCGTCTGAGCCGGGTTGGCAAGGTGGAAATGTGGCAGGAGCAGAAGTTCCAAATCTGCGAGTTAAGCGCTGAAAAGAAATGGCATATCAGCTGCCTTTGTATGAGATGTTGCCAGGACACAGAAAGAGCACTGTTGAAAGCGAGTTCTTGCTCAGCTTCCTAAAGAGATGGAAGGAAGATGGTCTGTGGCTTGTCGCCCCTTGAGGGGGGGAGCCAGTGCATTGTGCATTCCACGTCTAGAGCTAAGAAGGGCATGGCTGAGAGCAAAGGGGTCTTTCTGACATAGCTGCTTTCCGACACTCTCTCCAGCAGTGCGCAATGGTGGTTGGAAAAAGGCGTGCAGTCTATCGCCTCCTAAGCACGTGGACGCTCAATCATTTGGGACTCAGCCCAGTTGCTTCAGGGGAAGATGTAGGCATTTCGCCTGAGCTGGGTTGACAAGGTGGAATTGCTGCAGAAGCAGGAGTCCTAAAGCTGCGAGTTAAGGGCTGCGAAGAAATGCCCTTTCAGCTGCCTTTGTATGAGAAATTCCCCGGTCTGCTGTAACAGGACTGTGGAAAGCGAGTTGTTTGTCAGCTTCCTAAAGAGCTGGAGGCAAGACAGTTTATGGCTTGTCTCCAATTGAAGGATGGAGGCAGTGCTTTGTGCCTTCCACCACTAGAGCAATGGAGGGCACGGCTCGGAGCAAAGGGCCCTTTCTGACATAGGTGCATTCTAACACTCTCTGACCCAGTGCACAATGGCGGTTTCTTAAAAGCCTATTGTCTGCTCCTGCTAAGCATGCGGAAGCACAGTCATCTGGGACTCGTCCCCGTTGCTGAAGGGGAAGATGTAGACATTTCGTCTGAGCCGGGTTGGCAAGGTGGAAATGTGGCAGAAGCGGAAGTCCTAAAGCGGCCAGTTAAGCACAGGGAAGAAATGGCGTTTGAGCTGCCTCTGCATGAGAGTTTCCTCGTATGCTGTAACAGCACTGTGGTAAGCGAGTTCTTTCTCAGCTTCCTAAAGAGCTGGAGACAAGACAGTATATGGCTGGTCTCCCATTGAAGGATGGAGGCAGTACTTTGTGCCTTCCACCTCTACAGCAAAGGATGGAATGGCTGAGAGTAAAGGGGTCTTTCTGCCATTGGTGCTTTCTGACACTCTCCCAACCATTGCACTTCGTGGTTAGTTAAAAGCCTATTGTCTCTCTCCTCCTCAGCATGTGGAACCACAATCCTATGGGCCTCATGCCCATTGCTCAAGGGGAAGATGTAGGCATTTCGTCTGAGGCGGGTTGGCAAGGTGGAAATGTGCAGGATGCAGATGTCCCAGACTGGCGAGTGAAGTGCTGAAAAGAAACGGCGTTCAGCCTCCTTTGTATGAGATGTTCCCAGGACGCTGTAAGAGCACTGTGGAAAGGGAGTTTCTTCTCCACTTCCTAAAGAGCTGGAAGCAGGCCAAGATGTGGTTTGTCTCCCATTGAGGGGTGGATCCAGAACCAGTGCCTTGTGCCTTCCACCTCGAGAGCAATGGAGGGCATGGCTGAGAGCAAAGGGGCCTTTCTGACATAGCTGCTTTCCGACGCTCTCTAAGCAGTGTAAAATGGTGGTTGGAAAAAGGCATGCAGTTTATCGACTCCTAAGCATGTGGATGCTCAATCATTTGGGAATCAGCACAGTCGCTTCAGGGGAAGATGTAGGCATTTCGCCTGAGCCGGGTTGGCAAGGTGAAATGCGACAGAAGCAGATGTTGCAGATTGGTGAGTTAAGGGCTGGAAAGACACGGTGTTCAGCTCCCTTTGTATGAGACGTTCCCTGGACGCTGTAAGAGCACTGTGCAATGCGAGGGCTTTCCCAGCTTCCTAAAGAGCTGGAAGCAGGACAGTTGCTGGCTTGTCTCCAATTGAAGGATGGATGCAGTGATTTGTGCCTTCCACCTCTAGAGCAATGGAGGGCAGGGCTGGGAGCAAAGGGCCCTTTCTGACATAGGTGCATTCTGACACTCTCTGACCCAGTGCACAATGGCGGTTTGTAAAAAGCCTAATGTCTGCTCCTGCTAAGCATGCGGAATCACAGTCATCTGGGCCTCGTCCCCGTTGCTGAAGGGGAAGATGTAGACATTTTTCTGAGCCCCGTTGGCAAGGTGGAACTGTGGCAGAAGCGGAAGTCCTAAAGCGGCCAGTTAAGCACTGGGAAGAAATGGCGTTTGAGCTGCCTCTGTATGAGAGTTTCCTCGTATGCTGTAACAGCACTGTGGAAAGCGAGTTCCTTCCCAGCTTCCTAAAGAGCTGGAGGCAAGACAGTTTATGGCTGGTCTCCCATTGAAGGATGGAGGCAGGGCTTTGTGCCTTCCACCTCTACAGCAATGGAGGGAATGGCTGAGAGTAAAGGGGTCTTTCTGCCATTGGTGATTTCTGACACTCTCCCAACCGTTACACTTCGTGGTTAGTTAAAAGCCTTTTGTCACTCTCCTCCTCAGCATGTGGAACCACAATCCTATGGGCCTCATCCCCATTGCTCAAGGGGAAGATGTAGGCATTTCATCTGAGCCGGGTTGGCAAGGTGGAAACGTGCAGGATGCAGATGTCCCAGACTGGCGAGTGAAGTGCTGAGAAGAAACGGCATTCAGCCTCCCTTGTATGAGATGTTCCCAGGACGCTGTAAGAGCACTGTGGAAAGGGAGTTTCTTCTCCACTTCCTAAAGAGCTGGAAGCAGGCCAAGATGTGGTTTGTCTCCCATTGAGGGGTGGATCCAGAACCAGTGCCTTGTGCCTTCCACCTCGAGAGCAATGGAGGGCATGGCTGAGAGCAATGGGGCCTTTCTGACATAGCTGCTTTCCGACGCTCTCTAAGCATTGTAAAATTGTGGCTGGAAAAAGGCATGCAGTTTATCGCCTCCTAAGCATGTGGATGCTCAATCATTTGGGAATCAGCACAGTCGCTTCAGGGGAAGATGTAGGCATTTCGTCTGTGCTGGGTTGGCAAGGTGGAAATGCGGCAGAAGCAGATGTTGCAGATTGGTGAGTTAAGGGCTGAAAAGACACTGTGTTCAGCTGCCTTTGTATGAGACGTTCCCAGGACGCTGCAAGGGCACTGTGGAATGCTAGTGCTTTAACAGCTTCCTCAAGAGCTGGAAGCAGGACAGTTGCTGGCTTGTCTCCAATTGAAGGATGGAGGCAGTGCTTTGTGCCTTCCACCTCTAGAGCAATGGAGGGCACAGCTGAGAGCAAAGGGCCCTTTCTGACATAGGTGCATTCTGACACTCTCTGACCCAGTGCACAATGGAGGTTTGTAAAAAGCCTTTTGTCGGCTCCTGCTAAGCATGCGGAAGCACAGTCATCTGGGCCTCGTCCCCGTTGCTGAAGGGGAAGATGTAAACATTTCGTCTGAGCCGGTTTGGCAAGGTGGAAATGTGGCAGGAGCAAAAGTTCCAAATCTGCGAGATAAGGGCTGAAAAGAAATGGCATATCAGCTGCCTTTGTATGAGATGTTGCAGGACACAGAAAGAGCACTGTTGAAAGCGAGTTCTTGCTCAGCTTCCTAAAGAGATGGAAGGAAGATGGTCTGTGGCTTGTCGCCCCTTGAGGGGGGTAGCCAGTGCATTGTGCATTCCACGTCGAGAGCAATGAAGGGCACGGCTGAGAGCAAAGGGGTCTTCCTGACATAGCTGCTTTCCGACAATCTCTCCAGCCTTGCGCAATTGTGGTTGGAAAAAGGCGTGCAGTCTATCGCCTCCTAAGCACGTGGACGCTCAATCATTAGGGACTCAAACCAGGTGCTTCAGGGGAAGATGTAGGCATTTCGTCTGAGCCGGGTTGGCAAGGTGGAATTGCGGCAGAAGCAGGAGTCCTAAGCTGCGAGTTAAGGGCTGGGAAGAAATGCCATTTGAGCTGCCTTTGCATGAGAAGTTCCCTGGTCTGCTGTAACAGGACTGTGGAAAGCGAGTTTTTTGTCAGCTTCCTAAAGAGCTGGAGGCAAGACACTTTATGGTTTGTCTCCAATTGAAGGATGGAGGCTGTGCTTTGTGCCTTCCACCTCTAGAGCAATGGAGGGCACGGCTGAGAGCAAAGGGCCCTTTCTGACATAGGTGCATTCTGACACTCTCTGACCCAGTTCACAATGGCGGTTTGTAAAAATCCTATTGTCTGCTCCTGCTAAGCATGAGTAAGCACAGTCATCTGGGCCTCGTCCCCGTTGCTGAAGGGGAAGATGTAGACATTTCGTCTGAGCCGCGTTGGCAAGGTGGAAATGTGGCTGGAGCAGAAGTTCCAAATCTGCGAGTTAAGCGCTGAAAACAAATGGCATATCAGCTGCCTCTGTATGAGATGTTGCCAGGACACAGAAAGAGCACTGTTGAAAGTGAGTTCTTGCTCAGCTTCCTAAAGAGATGGAAGGAAGATGGTCTGTGCCTTGTCGCTCCTTGAGGGGGCGATCCAGTGCATTGCGCATTCCACGTCTAGAGCAATGAAGGGCACGGCTGAGAGCAAAGGGGTCTTTCTGACATAGCTGCTTTCCGACACTCTCTCCAGCAGTGCACAATGGCGGTTTTTAAAAAGCCTATTGTCTGCTCCTGCTAAGCATGTGGCATCACAATCATGTGGGCTTCGCCCCCGTTGCTTAAGGGGAAGATGTAGGCATTTCGTCTGAGCCGTGTTGGCAAGGTGGATCTGTGGCAGAAGCGGAAGTCCTAAAGTGGCCAGTTAAGCACTGGGAAGAAATGGCGTTTGAGCTGCCTCTTTATGAGAGTTTCCTCGTATGCTGTAACAGCACTGTGGAAAGCGAGTTCTTTCCCAGCTTCCTAAAGAGCTGGAGGCAAGACAGTTTATGGCTTGTCTCCCATTGAAGGATGGAGGCAGTGCTTTGTGCCTTCCACCTCTACAGCAATGGAGGGTCCAGCTGAGAGTAAAGGGGTCCTTCTGCCATTTGTGCTTTCTGACACTCTCCCAACCGCTGCACTTCATGGTTTGTTAAAAGCCTATTGTCTCTCTCCTCCTCAGCATCTGGAACCACAATCCTATGGGCCTCATCCCCATTGCTCAAGGGGAAGATGTAGGCATTTCGCCTGAGCCGGGTTGGTAAGGTGGTAACGCGCAGGATGCAGATGTCCCAGACTGGCGAGTAAAGTGCAGAAAAGAAACGGCGTTCCGCCTCCTTTGTATGAGATGTTCCCCGGACGCTGTAAGAGCACTGTGGAAAGGGAGTTTTTTCTCCACTTCCTAAAGAGCGGGAAGCAGGCCAAGATTTGGTTTGTCTCCCATTGAGGGGTGGATCCAGAACCAGTGCCTTGTGCCTTCCACCTCGAGAGCAATGGAGGGCATGGCTGAGAGCAAAGGGGCCTTTCTGACATAGCTGTTTTCCGACGCTCTCTAAGCAGTGTAAAATTGTGGTTGGAAAAAGGCATGCAGTTTATCGCCTCCTAAGCATGTGGATGCTCAATCATTTGGGAATGAGCACAGTCGCTTGAGGGGAAGATGTAGGCATTTCGTCTGAGCCGGGTTGGCAAGGTGGAAAAGCGGCAGAAGCAGATGTTGCAGATTGGTGAGTTCAGGGCTGAAAAGACACGGTGTTCAGCTGCCTTTGTATGAGACGTTCCCAGGACGCTGTAAGATCACTGTGGAATGCGAGTGCTTTCCCAGCTTCCTCAAGAGCTGGAAGCAGGACAGTTGCTGGCTTGTCTCCAATTGAAGGATGGAGGCAGTGCTTTGTGCCTTCCACCTCTAGAGCAATGAAGGGCACGGCTGAGAGCAAAGGGCCCTTTCTGACATAGGTGCATTCTGACACTCTCTGACCCAGTGCACAATGGCGGTTTGTAAAAAGCCTATTGTCTGCTCCTGCTAAGCATGCGGAAGCACAGTCATCTGGGCCTCGTCCCCGTTGCTGAAGGGGAAGATGTAGACATTTCGTTTGGGCCGGGTTGGCAAGGTGGAAATGTGGCAGGAGCAGAAGTTCCAAATCTGCGAGTTAAGCGCTGAAAAGAAATGCCATGTCAGCTGCCTTTGTATGAGATGTAGCCAGGACACAGAAAGAGCACTGTTGAAAGCGAGTTCTTGCTCAGCTTCCTAAAGAGATGGAAGGAAGATGGTCTGTGGCTTGTCGCCCCTTAAGAGGGGGAGCCACTGCATTGTGCATTCCACGTCTAGAGCAATGAAGGGCACGGCTGAGAGCTAAGGGGTCTTTCTGACATAGCTGCTTTCCGACACTCTCTCCAGCAGTGCACAATGGTGGTTGGAGAAAGGCGTGCAGTCTATCGCCTGCTAAGCACGAGGACGCTCAATCATTTGGGACTCAGCCCAGTTGCTTCAGGGGAAGATGTAGGCATTTCGTCTGAGCCGGGTTGGCAAGGTGGAATTGTGGCAGAAGCAGGAGTCCTAAAGCTGCGTGTTAAGGGCTGGGAAGAAATGCCATTGGAGCTGCCTTTGTATGAGAAGTTCCCCGGTCTGCTGTAACAGGACTGTGGAAAGCGAGTT
This sequence comes from Equus przewalskii, assembly GCF_037783145.1. NCBI lineage: Eukaryota > Metazoa > Chordata > Mammalia > Perissodactyla > Equidae > Equus > Equus przewalskii. The sequence goes on from NW_027228553.1 coordinate 103,519, forward strand.
GTTTGTCAGCTTCCTAAAGAGCTGGAGGCAAGACAGTTTATGGCTTGTCTCCAATTGAAGGATGGAGGCAGTGCTTTGTGCCTTCCACCTCTAGAGCAATGGAGGGCACGGCTGAGAGCAAAGGGCCCTTTCTGACATAGGTGCATTCTGACACTCTCTGACCCAGTGCACAATGGCGGTTTGTAAAAAGCCTATTGTCTGCTCCTGCTAAGCATGTGGCAGCACAATCATGTGGGCTTCGCCCCCGTTGCTTAAGGGGAAGATGTAGGCATTCGTCTGAGCCGGGTTGGCAACGTGGAACTGTGGCAGAAGCGGAAGTCCTAAAGCGGCCAGTTAAGCACTGGGAAGAAATGGCGTTGGAGCTGCCTCTGTATGAGAGTTTCCTCGTATGCTGTAACAGAACTGTGGAAAGCGAGTTCTTTCCCAGCTTCCTAAAGAGCTGGAGGCAAGACAGTTTATGGCTTGTCCACCATTGAAGGATGGAGGCAGTGCTTTGTGCCTTCCACCTCTACAGCAATGGAGGGCGCAGCTGAGAGTAAAGGGGTCTTTCTGCCATTGGTGCTTTCTGACATTCTCCCAACCGTTGCACTTCGTTCTTAGTTAAAAGCCTATTGTGTCTCTCCTCCTCAGCATTTGGAACCACAATCCTATGGGCCTCATCCCCATTGCTCAAGGGGAAGATGTAGGCATTTCGTCTGAGCCTGGTTGGCAAGGTGGAAACGTGCAGGATGCAGATGTCCCAGGCTGGCGAGTGAAGTGCTGAAAAGAAACGGCGTTCGGCCTCCTTTGTATGACATGTTCCCCGGACGCTGTAAGAGCACTGTGGAAAGGGAGTTTTTTCTCCACTTCCTAAAGAGCTGGAAGCAGGCCAAGATGTGGTTTGTCTCCCATTGAGGGGTGGATCCAGAACCAGTGCCTTGTGCCTTCCACCTCGAGAGCAATGGAGGGCATGGCTGAGAGCAAAGGGGCCTTTCTGACATAGCTGCTTTCCGACGCTCTCTAAGCAGTGTAAAATGGTGGTTGGAAAAAGGCATGCAGTTTATCGCCTCCTAAGCATGTGGATGCTCAATCATTTGGGAATCAGCACAGTCGCTTCAGGGGAAGATGTAGGCATTTCGTCTGAGCCGGGTTGGCAAGGTGGAAATGCGGCAGAAGCAGATGTTGCAGATTGGTGAGTTAAGGGCTGAAAAGACACGGTGTTCAGCTGCCTTTGTATGAGACGTTCCCAGGACGCTGGAAGAGCACTGTGGAATGCGAGTGTTTTACCAGCTTCCTAAAGAGCTGTAAGCAGGACAGTTGCTGGCTTGTCTCCAATTGAAGGATGGAGGCAGTGCTTTGTGCCTTCCACCTCTAGAGCAATGGAGGGCACGGCTGAGAGCAAAGGGCCCTTTCTGACATAGGTGCATTCTGACACTCTCTGACCCAGTGCACAATGGCGGTTTGTAAAAAGCCTATTTTCTGCTCCTGCTAAGCATGCGGAAGCACAGTCATCTGGGCCTCGTCCCCGTTGCTGAAGGGGAAGATGTAGACATTTCGTCTGAGCCGGGTTGGCCAGGTGGAAATGTGGCAGGAGCAGAAGTTCCAAATCTGCGAGTTAAGCGCTGAAAAGAAATGGCATAGCAGCTGCCTTTGTATGAGATGTTGCCAGGACACAGAAAGAGCACTGTTGAAAGCGAGTTCTTGCTCAGCTTTCTAAAGAGATGGAAGGAAGATGGTCTCTGGATTGTCGCCCCTTGAGGGGGGGAGCCTGTGCATTGTTCATTCCACGTCTAGAGCAATGAAGGGCACGGCTGAGAGCAAAGGGGTCTTTCTGACATAGCTGCTTTCCGACACTCTCTCCAGCAGTGCACAATGGTGGTTGGAAAAAGGCGTGCAGTCTATCGCCTCCTAAGCACGTGGACGCTCAATCATTTGGGACTCAGCCCAGTTGCTTCAGGGGAAGATGTAGGCATTTCGTCTGAGCCGGGTTGGCAAGGTGGAATTGCAGAGGAAGAAAGAGTCCTAAAGCTGTGAGTTAAGGGCTGGGAAGAAATGCCATTTGAGCTGCATTTGTATGAGAAGTTCCCCGGTCTGCTGTAACAGGACTGTGGAAAGCGAGTTGTCAGCTTCCTAAAGAGCTGGAGGCAAGACAGTTTATGGCTTGTCTCCAATTGAAGGATGGAGGCAGTGCTTTGTGCCTTCCACCTCTAGAGCAATGGAGGGCACGGCTGAGAGCAAAGGGCCCTTTCTGACATAGGTGCATTCTGACACTCTCTGACCCAGTGCACAATGGTGGTTTGTAAAAAGCCTATTGTCTGCTCCTGCTAAGCATGTGGCAGCACAATCATGTGGGCTTCGCCCCCGTTGCTTAAGGGGAAGATGTAGGCATTTCGTCTGAGCCGGGTTGGCAACGTGGAACTGTGGCAGAAGCGGAAGTCCTAAAGCGGCCAGTTAAGCACTGGGAAGAAATGGCATTTGAGCTGCCTCTGTATGAGAGTTTCCTCGTATGCTGTAACAGAACTGTGGAAAGCGAGTTCTTTCCCAGCTTCCTAAAGAGCTGGAGGCAAGACAGTTTATGGCTTGTCTACCATTGAAGGATGGAGGCAGTGCTTTGTGCCTTCCACCTCTACAGCAATGGAGGGCGCAGCTGAGAGTAGAGGGGTCTTTCTGCCATTGGTGCTTTCTGACATTCTCCCAACCGTTGCACTTCGTTCTTAGTTAAAAGCCCATTGTCTCTCTCCTCCTCAGCATGTGGAACCACAATCCTATGGGCCTCATCCCCATTGCTCAAGGGGAAGATGTAGGCATTTCGTCTGAGCCTGGTTGGCAAGGTGGAAACGTCCAGGATGCAGATGTCCCAGACTGGCGAGTGAAGTGCTGAAAAGAAACGGCGTTCGGCCTCCTTTGTATGACATGTTCCCCGGACGCTGTAAGAGCACTGTGGAAAAGGAGTTTTTTCTCCACTTCCTAAAGAGCTGGAAGCAGGCCAAGATGTGGTTTGTCTCCCATTGAGGGGTGGATCCAGAACCAGTGCCTTGTGCCTTCCACCTCGAGAGCAATGGAGGGCATGGCTGAGAGCAAAGGGGCCTTTCTGACATAGCTGCTTTCCGACGCTCTCTAAGCAGTGTAAAATGGTGGTTGGAAAAAGGCATGCAGTTTATCGCCTCCTAAGCATGTGGATGCTCAATCATTTGGGAATCAGCACAGTCGCTTCAGGGGAAGATGTAGGCATTTCGTCTGAGCCGGGTTGGCAAGGCGGAAATGCGGCAGAAGCAGATGTAGCAGATTGGTGAGTTAAGGGCTGAAAAGACACGATGTTCAGCTTCCTTTGTATGAGACGTTCCCAGGACGCTGCAAGAGCACTGTGGAATGTGAGTGCTTTCCCAGTTCCTAAAGAGCTGGAAGCAGGACAGTTGCTGGCTTGTATCCAATTGAAGGATGGAGACAGTGCTTAGTGCCTTCCACCTCTAGCGCAATGGAGGGCACGGCTGAGAGCAAAGGGCCCTTTCTGACATAGGTGCATTCTGACACTCTCTGACCCAGTGCACAATGGCGGTTTGTAAAAAGCCTATTGTCTGCTCCTGCTAAGCATGCGGAAGAACAGACATCTGGGCCTCGTCCCCGTTGCTGAAGGGGAAGATTTAGACATTTCGTCTGAGCCGGGTTGGCAAGGTGGAAATGTGGCAGGAGCAGAAGTTCAAAATCTGGAATTTAAGCGCTGAAAAGAAATGGCATATCAGCTGCCTTTGTATGAGATGTTGCCAGGACACAGAAAGAGCACTGTTGAAAGCGAGTTCTTGCTCAGCTTCCTAAAGAGATGGAAGGAAGATGGTCTGTGGCTTTTCACCCCTTGAGGGGGGGAGCCAGTGCATTGTGCATTCCACGTCTAGAGCAATGAAGGGCACGGCTGAGAGCTAGGGGGTCTTTCTGACATAGATGCTTTCCGACACTCTCTCCAGCAGTGCACAATGGTGGTTGGAGAAAGGCGTGCAGTCTATCGCCTGCTAAGCACGATGACGCTCAATCATTTGGGACTCAGCCCAGTTGCTTCAGGGGAAGATGTAGGCATTTCGTCTGAGCCGGGTTGGCAAGGTGGAATTGCGGCAGAAGCAGGAGTCCTAAAGCTGCGTGTTAAGGGCTGGGAAGAAATGCCATTGGAGCTGCCTTTGTATGAGAAGTTCCCCGGTCTGCTGTAACAGGACTGTGGAAAGCGAGTTGTTTGTCAGCTTCCTAAAGAGCTGGAGGCAAGACAGTTTATGGCTTGTCTCCAATTGAAGGATGGAGGCAGTGCTTTGTGCCTTCCACCTCTAGAGCAATGGAGGGCACGGCTGAGAGCAAAGGGCCCTTTCTGACATAGGTGCATTCTGACACTCTCTGACCCAGTGCACAATGGCGGTTTGTAAAAAGCCTATTGTCTGCTCCTGCGAAGCATGTGGCAGCACAATCATGTGGGCTTCGCCCCCGTTGCTTAAGGGGAAGATGTAGGCATTTCGTCTGAGCCGGGTTGGCAACGTGGAACTGTGGCAGAAGCGGAAGTCCTAAAGCGGCCAGTTAAGCACTGGGAAGAAATGGCGTTTGAGCTGCCTCTGTATGAGAGTTTCCTCGTATGCTGTAAAAGCACTGTGGAAAGCGAGTTCTTTCCCAGCTTCCTAAAGAGCTGGAGGCAAGACAGTTTATGGCTTGTCTACCATTGAAGGATGGAGGCAGTGCTTTGTGCCTTCCACCTCTACAGCAATGGAGGGCGCAGCTGAGAGTAAAGGGGTCTTTCTGCCATTGGTGCTTTCTGACATTCTCCCAACCGTTGCACTTCGTTCTTGGTTAAAAGCCCATTGTCTCTCTCCTCCTCAGCATGTGGAACCACAATCCTATGGGCCTCATCCCCATTGCTCAAGGGGAAGATGTAGGCATTTCGTCTGAGCCTGGTTGGCAAGGTGGAAACGTCCAGGATTCAGATGTCCCAGACTGGCGAGTGAAGTGCTGAAAAGAAACGGCGTTCGGCCTCCTTTGTATGACATGTTCCCCGGACGCTGTAAGAGCACTGTGGAAAGGGAGTTTTTTCTCCACTTCCTAAAGAGCTGGAAGCAGGCCAAGATGTGGTTTGTCTCCCATTGAGGGGTGGATCCAGAACCAGTGCCTTGTGCCTTCCACCTCGAGAGCAATGGAGGGCATGGCTGAGAGCAAAGGGGCCTTTCTGACATAGCTGCTTTCCGACGCTCTCTAAGCAGTGTAAAATGGTGGTTGGAAAAAGGCATGCAGTTTATCGCCTCCTAAGCATGTGGATGCTCAATCATTTGGGAATCAGCACAGTCGCTTCAGGGGAAGATGTAGGCATTTCGTCTGAGCCGGGTTGGCAAGGTGGAAATGCGGCAGAAGCAGATGTAGCAGATTGGTGAGTTAAGGGCTGAAAAGACACGGTGTTCAGCTGCCTTTGTATGAGACGTTCCCAGGACGCTGCAAGAGCACTGTGGAATGCGAGTGCTTTCCCAGTTCCTAAAGAGCTGGAAGCAGGACAGTTGCTGGCTTGTATCCAATTGAAGGATGGAGACAGTGCTTAGTGCCTTCCACCTCTAGGGCAATGGAGGGCACGGCTGAGAGCAAAGGGCCCTTTCTGACATAGGTGCATTCTGACACTCTCTGACCCAGTGCACAATGGCGGTTTGTAAAAAGCCTATTGTCTGCTCCTGCTAAGCATGCGGAAGAACAGACATCTGGGCCTCGTCCCCGTTGCTGAAGGGGAAGATTTAGACATTTCGTCTGAGCCGGGTTGGCAAGGTGGAAATGTGGCAGGAGCAGAAGTTCAAAATCTGGAAGTTAAGCGCTGAAAAGAAATGGCATATCAGCTGCCTTTGTATGAGATGTTGCCAGGACACAGAAAGAGCACTGTTGAAAGCGAGTTCTTGCTCAGCTTCCTAAAGAGATGGAAGGCAGATGGTCTGTGGCTTGTCGCCCCTTGAGGGGGGGAGCCAGTGCATTGTGCATTCCACGTTTAGAGCAATGAAGGGCACGGCTGAGAGCTAAGGGGTCTTTCTGACATAGATGCTTTCCGACACTCTCTCCAGCAGTGCACAATGGTGGTTGGAGAAAGGCGTGCAGTCTATCGCCTGCTAAGCACGATGACGCTCAATCATTTGGGACTCAGCCCAGTTGCTTCAGGGGAAGATGTAGGCATTTCGTCTGAGCCGGGTTGGCAAGGTGGAATTGCGGCAGAAGCAGGAGTCCTAAAGCTGCGTGTTAAGGGCTGGGAAGAAATGCCATTGGAGCTGCCTTTGTATGAGAAGTTCCCCGGTCTGCTGTAACAGGACTGTGGAAAGCGAGTTGTTTGTCAGCTTCCTAAAGAGCTGGAGGCAAGACAGTTTATGGCTTGTCTCCAATTGAAGGATGGAGGCAGTGCTTTGTGCCTTCCACCTCTAGAGCAATGGAGGGCACGGCTGAGAGCAAAGGGCCCTTTCTGACATAGGTGCATTCTGACACTCTCTGACCCAGTGCACAATGGCGGTTTGTAAAAAGCCTATTGTCTGCTCCTGCGAAGCATGTGGCAGCACAATCATGTGGGCTTCGCCCCCGTTGCTTAAGGGGAAGATGTAGGCATTTGGTCTGAGCCGGGTTGGCAACGTGGAACTGTGGCAGAAGCGGAAGTCCTAAAGCGGCCAGTTAAGCACTGGGAAGAAATGGCGTTTGAGCTGCCACTGTATGAGAGTTTCCTCGTATGCTGTAACAGAACTGTGGAAAGCGAGTTCTTTCCCAGCTTCCTAAAGAGCTGGAGGCAAGACAGTTTATGGCTTGTCTACCATTGAAGGATGGAGGCAGTGCTTTGTGCCTTCCACCTCTACAGCAATGGAGGGCGCAGCTGAGAGTAAAGGGGTCTTTCTGCCATTGGTGCTTTCTGACATTCTCCCAACCGTTGCACTTCGTTCTTAGTTAAAAGCCCATTGTCTCTCTCCTCCTCAGCATGTGGAACCACAATCCTATGGGCCTCATCCTCATTGCTCAAGGGGAAGATGTAGGCATTTCGTCTGAGCCTGGTTGGCAAGGTGGAAACATCCAGGATGCAGATGTCCCAGACTGGCGAGTGAAGTGCTGAAAAGAAACGGCGTTCGGCCTCCTTTGTATGACATGTTCCCCGGACGCTGTAAGAGCACTGTGGAAAGGGAGTTTTTTCTCCACTTCCTAAAGAGCTGGAAGCAGGCCAAGATGTGGTTTGTCTCCCATTGAGGGGTGGATCCAGAACCAGTGCCTTGTGCCTTCCACCTCGAGAGCAATGGAGGGCATGGCTGAGAGCAAAGGGGCCTTTCTGACATAGCTGCTTTCCGACGCTCTCTAAGCAGTGTAAAATGGTGGTTGGAAAAAGGCATGCAGTTTATCGCCTCCTAAGCATGTGGATGCTCAATCATTTGGGAATCAGCACAGTCGCTTCAGGGGAAGATGTAGGCATTTCGTCTGAGCCGGGTTGGCAAGGTGGAAATGCAGCAGAAGCAGATGTAGCAGATTGGTGAGTTAAGGGCTGAAAAGACACGGTGTTCAGCTGCCTTTGTATGAGACGTTCCCAGGACGCTGCAAGAGCACTGTGGAATGTGAGTGCTTTCCCAGTTCCTAAAGAGCTGGAAGCAGGACAGTTGCTGGCTTGTATCCAATTGAAGGATGGAGACAGTGCTTAGTGCCTTCCACCTCTAGGGCAATGGAGGGCACGGCTGAGAGCAAAGGGCCCTTTCTGACATAGGTGCATTCTGACACTCTCTGACCCAGTGCACAATGGCGGTTTGTAAAAAGCCTATTGTCTGCTCCTGCTAAGCATGCGGAAGAACAGACATCTGGGCCTCGTCCCCGTTGCTGAAGGGGATGATTTAGACATTTCGTCTGAGCCGGGTTGGCAAGGTGGAAATGTGGCAGGAGCAGAAGTTCAAAATCTGGAAGTTAAGCGCTGAAAAGAAATGGCATATCAGCTGCCTTTGTATGAGATGTTGCCAGGACACAGAAAGAGCACTGTTGAAAGCGAGTTCTTGCTCAGCTTCCTAAAGAGATGGAAGGAAGATGGTCTGTGGCTTGTCGCCCCTTGAGGGGGGGAGCCAGTGCATTGTGCATTCCACGTCTAGAGCAATGAAGGGCACGGCTGAGAGCTAAGGGGTCTTTCTGACATAGATGCTTTCCGACACTCTCTCCAGCAGTGCACAATGGTGGTTGGAGAAAGGCGTGCAGTCTATCGCCTGCTAAGCACGATGACGCTCAATCATTTGGGACTCAGCCCAGTTGCTTCAGGGGAAGATGTAGGCATTTCGTCTGAGCCGGGTTGGCAAGGTGGAATTGCGGCAGAAGCAGGAGTCCTAAAGCTGCGTGTTAAGGGCTGGGAAGAAATGCCATTGGAGCTGCCTTTGTATGAGAAGTTCCCCGGTCTGCTGTAACAGGACTGTGGAAAGCGAGTTGTTTGTCAGCTTCCTAAAGAGCTGGAGGCAAGACAGTTTATGGCTTGTCTCCAATTGAAGGATGGAGGCAGTGCTTTGTGCCTTCCACCTCTAGAGCAATGGAGGGCACGGCTGAGAGCAAAGGGCCCTTTCTGACATAGGTGCATTCTGACACTCTCTGACCCAGTGCACAATGGCGGTTTGTAAAAAGCCTATTGTCTGCTCCTGCGAAGCATGTGGCAGCACAATCATGTGGGCTTCGCCCCCGTTGCTTAAGGGGAAGATGTAGGCATTTCGCCTGAGCCGGGTTGGCAACGTGGAACTGTGGCAGAAGCGGAAGTCCTAAAGCGGCCAGTTAAGCACTGGGAAGAAATGGCGTTTGAGCTGCCTCTGTATGAGAGTTTCCTCGTATGCTGTAACAGAACTGTGGAAAGCGAGTTCTTTCCCAGCTTCCTAAAGAGCTGGAGGCAAGACAGTTTATGGCTTGTCTACCATTGAAGGATGGAGGCAGTGCTTTGTGCCTTCCACCTCTACAGCAATGGAGGGCGCAGCTGAGAGTAAAGGGGTCTTTCTGCCATTGGTGCTTTCTGACATTCTCCCAACCGTTGCACTTCGTTCTTGGTTAAAAGCCCATTGTCTCTCTCCTCCTCAGCATGTGGAACCACAATCCTATGGGCCTCATCCCCATTGCTCAAGGGGAAGATGTAGGCATTTCGTCTGAGCCTGGTTGGCAAGGTGGAAACGTCCAGGATGCAGATGTCCCAGACTGGCGAGTGAAGTGCTGAAAAGAAACGGCGTTCGGCCTCCTTTGTATGACATGTTCCCCGGACGCTGTAAGAGCACTGTGGAAAGGGAGTTTTTTCTCCACTTCCTAAAGAGCTGGAAGCAGGCCAAGGTGTGGTTTGTCTCCCATTGAGGGGTGGATCCAGAACCAGTGCCTTGTGCCTTCCACCTCGAGAGCAATGGAGGGCATGGCTGAGAGCAAAGGGGCCTTTCTGACATAGCTGCTTTCCGACGCTCTCTAAGCAGTGTAAAATGGTGGTTGGAAAAAGGCATGCAGTTTATCGCCTCCTAAGCATGTGGATGCTCAATCATTTGGGAATCAGCACAGTCGCTTCAGGGGAAGATGTAGGCATTTCGTCTGAGCCGGGTTGGCAAGGTGGAAATGCGGCAGAAGCAGATGTAGCAGATTGGTGAGTTAAGGGCTGAAAAGACACGGTGTTCAGCTGCCTTTGTATGAGACGTTCCCAGGACGCTGCAAGAGCACTGTGGAATGCGAGTGCTTTCCCAGTTCCTAAAGAGCTGGAAGCAGGACAGTTGCTGGCTTGTATCCAATTGAAGGATGGAGACAGTGCTTAGTGCCTTCCACCTCTAGGGCAATGGAGGGCACGGCTGAGAGCAAAGGGCCCTTTCTGACATAGGTGCATTCTGACACTCTCTGACCCAGTGCACAATGGCGGTTTGTAAAAAGCCTATTGTCTGCTCCTGCTAAGCATGCGGAAGAACAGACATCTGGGCCTCGTCCCCGTTGCTGAAGGGGAAGATTTAGACATTTCGTCTGAGCCGGGTTGGCAAGGTGGAAATGTGGCAGGAGCAGAAGTTCAAAATCTGGAAGTTAAGCGCTGAAAAGAAATGGCATATCAGCTGCCTTTGTATGAGATGTTGCCAGGACACAGAAAGAGCACTGTTGAAAGCGAGTTCTTGCTCAGCTTCCTAAAGAGATGGAAGGCAGATGGTCTGTGGCTTGTCGCCCCTTGAGGGGGGGAGCCAGTGCATTGTGCATTCCACGTCTAGAGCAATGAAGGGCACGGCTGAGAGCTAAGGGGTCTTTCTGACATAGATGCTTTCCGACACTCTCTCCAGCAGTGCACAATGGTGGTTGGAGAAAGGCGTGCAGTCTATCGCCTGCTAAGCACGATGACGCTCAATCATTTGGGACTCAGCCCAGTTGCTTCAGGGGAAGATGTAGGCATTTCGTCTGAGCCGGGTTGGCAAGGTGGAATTGCGGCAGAAGCAGGAGTCCTAAAGCTGCGTGTTAAGGGCTGGGAAGAAATGCCATTGGAGCTGCCTTTGTATGAGAAGTTCCCCGGTCTGCTGTAACAGGACTGTGGAAAGCGAGTTGTTTGTCAGCTTCCTAAAGAGCTGGAGGCAAGACAGTTTATGGCTTGTCTCCAATTGAAGGATGGAGGCAGTGCTTTGTGCCTTCCACCTCTAGAGCAATGGAGGGCACGGCTGAGAGCAAAGGGCCCTTTCTGACATAGGTGCATTCTGACACTCTCTGACCCAGTGCACAATGGCGGTTTGTAAAAAGCCTATTGTCTGCTCCTGCGAAGCATGTGGCAGCACAATCATGTGGGCTTCGCCCCCGTTGCTTAAGGGGAAGATGTAGGCATTTCGTCTGAGCCGGGTTGGCAACGTGGAACTGTGGCAGAAGCGGAAGTCCTAAAGCGGCCAGTTAAGCACTGGGAAGAAATGGCGTTTGAGCTGCCTCTGTATGAGAGTTTCCTCGTATGCTGTAAAAGCACTGTGGAAAGCGAGTTCTTTCCCAGCTTCCTAAAGAGCTGGAGGCAAGATAGTTTATGGCTTGTCTACCATTGAAGGATGGAGGCAGTGCTTTGTGCCTTCCACCTCTACAGCAATGGAGGGCGCAGCTGAGAGTAAAGGGGTCTTTCTGCCATTGGTGCTTTCTGACATTCTCCCAACCGTTGCACTTCGTTCTTAGTTAAAAGCCCATTGTCTCTCTCCTCCTCAGCATGTGGAACCACAATCCTATGGGCCTCATCCCCATTGCTCAAGGGGAAGATGTAGGCATTTCGTCTGAGCCTGGTTGGCAAGGTGGAAACGTGCAGGATGCAGATGTCCCAGACTGGCGAGTGAGGTGCTGAAAAGAAACGGCGTTCGGCCTCCTTTGTATGACATGTTCCCCGGACGCTGTAAGAGCACTGTGGAAAGGGAGTTTTTTCTCCACTTCCTAAAGAGCTGGAAGCAGGCCAAGATGTGGTTTGTCTCCCATTGAGGGGTGGATCCAGAACCAGTGCCTTGTGCCTTCCACCTCGAGAGCAATGGAGGGCATGGCTGAGAGCAAAGGGGCCTTTCTGACATAGCTGCTTTCCGACGCTCTCTAAGCAGTGTAAAATGGTGGTTGGAAAAAGGCATGCAGTTTATCGCCTCCTAAGCATGTGGATGCTCAATCATTTGGGAATCAGCACAGTCGCTTCAGGGGAAGATGTAGGCATTTCGTCTGAGCCGGGTTGGCAAGGTGGAAATGCGGCAGAAGCAGATGTAGCAGATTGGTGAGTTAAGGGCTGAAAAGACACGGTGTTCAGCTGCCTTTGTATGAGACGTTCCCAGGACGCTGCAAGAGCACTGTGGAATGCGAGTGCTTTCCCAGTTCCTAAAGAGCTGGAAGCAGGACAGTTGCTGGCTTGTATCCAATTGAAGGATGGAGACAGTGCTTAGTGCCTTCCACCTCTAGGGCAATGGAGGGCACGGCTGAGAGCAAAGGGCCCTTTCTGACATAGGTGCATTCTGACACTCTCTGACCCAGTGCACAATGGCGGTTTGTAAAAAGCCTATTGTCTGCTCCTGCTAAGCATGCAGAAGAACAGACATCTGGGCCTCGTCCCCGTTGCTGAAGGGGAAGATGTAGACATTTCGTCTGAGCCGGGTTGGCCAGGTGGAAATGTGGCAGGAGCAGAAGTTCAAAATCTGGAAGTTAAGCGCTGAAAAGAAATGGCATATCAGCTGCCTTTGTATGAGATGTTGCCAGGACACAGAAAGAGCACTGTTGAAAGCGAGTTCTTGCTCAGCTTCCTAAAGAGATGGAAGGAAGATGGTCTGTGGCTTGTCGCCCCTTGAGGGGGGGAGCCAGTGCATTGTGCATTCCACGTCTAGAGCAATGAAGGGCACGGCTGAGAGCTAAGGGGTCTTTCTGACATAGATGCTTTCCGACACTCTCTCCAGCAGTGCACAATGGTGGTTGGAGAAAGGCGTGCAGTCTATCGCCTGCTAAGCACGATGACGCTCAATCATTTGGGACTCAGCCCAGTTGCTTCAGGGGAAGATGTAGGCATTTCGTCTGAGCCGGGTTGGCAAGGTGGAATTGCGGCAGAAGCAGGAGTCCTAAAGCTGCGTGTTAAGGGCTGGGAAGAAATGCCATTGGAGCTGCCTTTGTATGAGAAGTTCCCCGGTCTGCTGTAACAGGACTGTGGAAAGCGAGTTGTTTGTCAGCTTCCTAAAGAGCTGGAGGCAAGACAGTTTATGGCTTGTCTCCAATTGAAGGATGGAGGCAGTGCTTTGTGCCTTCCACCTCTAGAGCAATGGAGGGCACGGCTGAGAGCAAAGGGCCCTTTCTGACATAGGTGCATTCTGACACTCTCTGACCCAGTGCACAATGGCGGTTTGTAAAAAGCCTATTGTCTCCTCCTGCGAAGCATGTGGCAGCACAATCATGTGGGCTTCGCCCCCGTTGCTTAAGGGGAAGATGTAGGCATTTCGTCTGAGCCGGGTTGGCAACGTGGAACTGTGGCAGAAGCGGAAGTCCTAAAGCGGCCAGTTAAGCACTGGGAAGAAATGGCGTTTGAGCTGCCTCTGTATGAGAGTTTCCTCGTATGCTGTAAAAGCACTGTGGAAAGCGAGTTCTTTCCCAGCTTCCTAAAGAGCTGGAGGCAAGACAGTTTATGGCTTGTCTACCATTGAAGGATGGAGGCAGTGCTTTGTGCCTTACACCTCTACAGCAATGGAGGGCGCAGCTGAGAGTAAAGGGGTCTTTCTGCCATTGGTGCTTTCTGACATTCTCCCAACCGTTGCACTTCGTTCTTAGTTAAAAGCCTATTGTGTCTCTCCTCCTCAGCATTTGGAACCACAATCCTATGGGCCTCATCCCCATTGCTCAAGGGGAAGATGTAGGCATTTCGTCTGAGCCTGGTTGGCAAGGTGGAAACGTGCAGGATGCAGATGTCCCAGGCTGGCGAGTGAAGTGCTGAAAAGAAACGGCGTTCGGCCTCCTTTGTATGACATGTTCCCCGGACGCTGTAAGAGCACTGTGGAAAGGGAGTTTTTTCTCCACTTCCTAAAGAGCTGGAAGCAGGCCAAGATGTGGTTTGTCTCCCATTGAGGGGTGGATCCAGAACCAGTGCCTTGTGCCTTCCACCTCGAGAGCAATGGAGGGCATGGCTGAGAGCAAAGGGGCCTTTCTGTCATAGCTGCTTTCCGACGCTCTCTAAGCAGTGTAAAATGGTGCTTGGAAAAAGGCATGCAGTTTATCGCCTCCTAAGCATGTGGATGCTCAATCATTTGGGAATCAGCACAGTCGCTTCAGGGGAAGATGTAGGCATTTCGTCTGAGCCGGGTTGGCAAGGTGGAAATGCGGCAGAAGCAGATGTTGCAGATTGGTGAGTTAAGGGCTGAAAAGACACGGTGTTCAGCTGCCTTTGTATGAGACGTTCCCAGGACGCTGGAAGAGCACTGTGGAATGCGAGTGCTTTACCAGCTTCCTAAAGAGCTGTAAGCAGGACAGTTGCTGGCTTGTCTCCAATTGAAGGATGGAGGCAGTGCTTTGTGCCTTCCACCTCTAGAGCAATGGAGGGCACGGCTGAGAGCAAAGGGCCCTTTCTGACATAGGTGCATTCTGACACTCTCTGACCCAGTGCACAATGGCGGTTTGTAAAAAGCCTATTTTCTGCTCCTGCTAAGCATGCGGAAGCACAGTCATCTGGGCCTCGTCCCCGTTGCTGAAGGGGAAGATGTAGACATTTCGTCTGAGCCGGGTTGGCCAGGTGGAAATGTGGCAGGAGCAGAAGTTCCAAATCTGCGAGTTAAGCGCTGAAAAGAAATGGCATATCAGCTGCCTTTGTATGAGATGTTGCCAGGACACAGAAAGAGCACTGTTGAAAGCGAGTTCTTGCTCAGCTTTCTAAAGAGATGGAAGGAAGATGGTCTCTGGATTGTCGCCCCTTGAGGGGGGGAGCCAGTGCATTGTGCATTCCACGTCTAGAGCAATGAAGGGCACGGCTGAGAGCAAAGGGGTCTTTCTGACATAGCTGCTTTCCGACGCTCTCTCCAGCAGTGCACAATGGTGGTTGGAAAAAGGCGTGCAGTCTATCGCCTCCTAAGCACGTGGACGCTCAATCATTTGGGACTCAGCCCAGTTGCTTCAGGGGAAGATGTAGGCATTTCGTCTGAGCCGGGTTGGCAAGGTGGAATTGCGGCAGAAGCAGGAGTCCTAAAGCTGCGAGTTAAGGGCTGGGAAGAAATGCCATTGGAGCTGCCTTTGTATGAGAAGTTCCCCGGTCTGCTGTAACAGGACTGTGGAAAGCGAGTTGTTTGTCAGCTTCCTAAAGAGCTGGAGGCAAGACAGTTTATGGCTTGTCTCCAATTGAAGGATGGAGGCTGTGCTTTGTGCCTTCCACCTCTAGAGCAATGGAGGGCACGGCTGAGAGCAAAGGGCCCTTTCTGACATAGGTGCATTCTGACACTCTCTGACCCAGTGCACAATGGCGGTTTGTAAAAAGCCTATTGTCTGCTCCTGCAAAGCATGTGGCAGCACAATCATGTGGGCTTCGCCCCCGTTGCTTAAGGGGAAGATGTAGGCATTTCGTCTGAGCCGGGTTGGCAAGGTGGAACTGTGGCAGAAGCGGAAGTCCTAAAGCGGCCAGTTAAGCACTGGGAAGAAATGGCGTTTGAGCTGCCTCTGTATGAGAGTTTCCTCGTATGCTGTAACAGAACTGTGGAAAGCGAGTTCTTTCCCAGCTTCCTAAAGAGCTGGAGGCAAGACAGTTTATGGCTTGTCTACCATTGAAGGATGGAGGCAGTGCTTTGTGCCTTCCACCTCTACAGCAATGGAGGGCGCAGCTGAGAGTAAAGGGGTCTTTCTGCCATTGGTGCTTTCTGACATTCTCCCAACCGTTGCACTTCGTTCTTAGTTAAAAGCCCATTGTCTCTCTCCTCCTCAGCATGTGGAACCACAATCCTATGGGCCTCATCCCCATTGCTCAAGGGGAAGATGTAGGCATTTCGTCTGAGCCTGGTTGGCAAGGTGGAAACGTCCAGGATGCAGATGTCCCAGACTGGCGAGTGAAGTGCTGAAAAGAAACGGCGTTCGGCCTCCTTTGTATGACATGTTCCCCGGACGCTGTAAGAGCACTGTGGAAAGGGAGTTTTTTCTCCACTTCCTAAAGAGCTGGAAGCAGGCCAAGATGTGGTTTGTCTCCCATTGAGGGGTGGATCCAGAACCAGTGCCTTGTGCCTTCCACCTCGAGAGCAATGGAGGGCATGGCTGAGAGCAAAGGGGCCTTTCTGACATAGCTGCTTTCCGACGCTCTCTAAGCAGTGTAAAATTGTGGTTGGAAAAAGGCATGCAGTTTATCGCCTCCTAAGCATGTGGATGCTCAATCATTTGGGAATCAGCACAGTCGCTTCAGGGGAAGATGTAGGCATTTCGTCTGAGCCGGGGTGGCAAGTTGGAAATGCGGCAGAAGCAGATGTAGTAGATTGGTGAGTTAAGGGCTGAAAAGACGGGATTCAGCTGCCTTTGTATGAGACGTTCCCAGGACGCTGCAAGAGCACTGTGGAATGCGAGTGCTTTCCCAGTTCCTAAAGAGCTGGAAGCAGGACAGTTGCTGGCTTGTATCCAATTGAAGGATGGAGACAGTGCTTAGTGCCTTCCACCTCTAGGGCATTGGAGGGCACGGCTGAGAGCAAAGGGCCCTTTCTGACATAGGTGCATTCTGACACTCTCTGACCCAGTGCACAATGGCGGTTTGTAAAAAGCCTATTGTCTGCTCCTGCTAAGCATGCGGAAGAACAGACATCTGGGCCTCGTCCCCATTGCTGAAGGGGAAGATTTAGACATTTCGTCTGAGCCGGGTTGGCAAGGTGGAAATGTGGCAGGAGCAGAAGTTCAAAATCTGGAAGTTAAGCGCTGAAAAGAAATGGCATATCAGCTGCCTTTGTATGAGATGTTGCCAGGACACAGAAAGAGCACTGTTGAAAGCGAGTTCTTGCTCAGCTTCCTAAAGAGATGGAAGGAAGATGGTCTGTGGCTTGTCGCCCCTTGAGGGGGGGAGCCAGTGCATTGTGCATTCCACGTCTAGAGCAATGAAGGGCACGGCTTAGAGCTAAGGGGTCTTTCTGACATAGATGCTTTCCGACACTCTCTCCAGCAGTGCACAATGGTGGTTGGAGAAAGGCGTGCAGTCTATCGCCTGCTAAGCACGATGACGCTCAATCATTTGGGACTCAGCCCAGTTGCTTCAGGGGAAGATGTAGGCATTTCGTCTGAGCCGGGTTGGCAAGGTGGAATTGCGGCAGAAGCAGGAGTCCTAAAGCTGCGTGTTAAGGGCTGGGAAGAAATGCCATTGGAGCTGCCTTTGTATGAGAAGTTCCCCGGTCTGCTGTAACAGGACTGTGGAAAGCGAGTTGTTTGTCAGCTTCCTAAAGAGCTGGAGGCAAGACAGTTTATGGCTTGTCTCCAATTGAAGGATGGAGGCAGTGCTTTGTGCCTTCCACCTCTAGAGCAATGGAGGGCACGGCTGAGAGCAAAGGGCCCTTTCTGACATAGGTGCATTCTGACACTCTCTGACCCAGTGCACAATGGCGGTTTGTAAAAAGCCTATTGTCTGCTCCTGCGAAGCATGTGGCAGCACAATCATGTGGGCTTCGCCCCCGTTGCTTAAGGGGAAGATGTAGGCATTTCGTCTGAGCCGGGTTGGCAACGTGGAACTGTGGCAGAAGCGGAAGTCCTAAAGCGGCCAGTTAAGCACTGGGAAGAAATGGCGTTTGAGCTGGCTCTGTATGAGAGTTTCCTCGTATGCTGTAAAAGCACTGTGGAAAGCGAGTTATTTCCCAGCTTCCTAAAGAGCTGGAGGCAAGACAGTTTATGGCTTGTCTACCATTGAAGGATGGAGGCAGTGCTTTGTGCCTTACACCTCTACAGCAATGGAGGGCGCAGCTGAGAGTAAAGGGGTCTTTCTGCCATTGGTGCTTTCTGACATTCTCCCAACCGTTGCACTTCGTTCTTAGTTAAAAGCCTATTGTGTCTCTCCTCCTCAGCATTTGGAACCACAATCCTATGGGCCTCATCCCCATTGCTCAAGGGGAAGATGTAGGCATTTCGTCTGAGCCTGGTTGGCAAGGTGGAAACGTGCAGGATGCAGATGTCCCAGGCTGGCGAGTGAAGTGCTGAAAAGAAACGGCGTTCGGCCTCCTTTGTATGACATGTTCCCCGGACGCTGTAAGAGCACTGTGGAAAGGGAGTTTTTTCTCCACTTCCTAAAGAGCTGGAAGCAGGCCAAGATGTGGTTTGTCTCCCATTGAGGGGTGGATCCAGAACCAGTGCCTTGTGCCTTCCACCTCGAGAGCAATGGAGGGCATGGCTGAGAGCAAAGGGGCCTTTCTGACATAGCTGCTTTCCGACGCTCTCTAAGCAGTGTAAAATGGTGGTTGGAAAAAGGCATGCAGTTTATCGCCTCCTAAGCATGTGGATGCTCAATCATTTGGGAATCAGCACAGTCGCTTCAGGGGAAGATGTAGGCATTTCGTCTGAGCCGGGTTGGCAAGGTGGAAATGCGGCAGAAGCAGATGTTGCAGATTGGTGAGTTAATGGCTGAAAAGACACGGTGTTCAGCTGCCTTTGTATGAGACGTTCCCAGGACGCTGGAAAAGCACTGTGGAATGCGAGTGCTTTACCAGCTTCCTAAAGAGCTGTAAGCAGGACAGTTGCTGGCTTGTCTCCAATTGAAGGATGGAGGCAGTGCTTTGTGCCTTCCACCTCTAGAGCAATGGAGGGCACGGCTGAGAGCAAAGGGCCCTTTCTGACATAGGTGCATTCTGACACTCTCTGACGCAGTGCACAATGGCGGTTTGTAAAAAGCCTATTTTCTTCTCCTGCTAAGCATGCGGAAGCACAGTCATCTGGGCCTCGTCCCCGTTGCTGAAGGGGAAGATGTAGACATTTCGTCTGAGCCGGGTTGGCCAGGTGGAAATGTGGCAGGAGCAGAAGTTCCAAATCTGCGAGTTAAGCGCTGAAAAGAAATGGCATAGCAGCTGCCTTTGTATGAGATGTTGCCAGGACACAGAAAGAGCACTGTTGAAAGCGAGTTCTTGCTCAGGTTCCTAAAGAGATGGAAGGAAGATGGTCTGTGGCTTGTCGCCCCTTGAGGGGGGGAGCCAGTGCATTGTGCATTGCACGTCTAGAGCAATGAAGGGCACGGCTGAGAGCAAAGGGGTCTTTCTGACATAGATGCTTTCCGACGCTCTCTCCAGCAATGCACAATGGTGGTTGGAAAAAGGCGTGCAGTCCATCGCCTCCTAAGCACGTGGACGCTCAATCATTTGGGACTCAGCCCAGTTGCTTCAGGGGAAGATGTAGGCATGTCGTCTGAGCCGGGTTGGCAAGGTGGAATTGCGGCAGAAGCAGGAGTCCTAAGCTGCGAGTTAAGGGCTGGGAAGAAATGCCATTTGAGCTGCCTTTGTATGAGAAGTTCCCCTGTCTGCTGTAACAGGACTGTGGAAAGCGAGTTGTTTGTCAGCTTCCTAAAGAGCTGGAGGCAAGACAGTTTATGGCTTGTCTCCAATTGAAGGATGGAGGCAGTGCTTTGTGCCTTCCACCTCTAGAGCAATGGAGGGCACGGCTGAGAGCAAAGGGCCCTTTCTGACATAGGTGCATTCTGACACTCTCTGACCCAGTGCACAATGGCGGGTTGTAAAGAGCCTATTGTCTGCTCCTGCTAAGCATGTGGCAGCTCAATCATGTGGGCTTCGCCCCCGTTGCTTAAGGGGAAGATGTAGGCATTTCGTCTGAGCCGGGTTGGCAAGGTCGAATTGTGGCAGAAGCGGAAGTCCTAAAGCAGCCAGTTAAGCACTGGGAAAAAATGGCGTTTGAGCTGCCTCTGTATGAGAGTTTCCTCGTATGCAGCAACAGAACTGTTGAAAGCAATTTCTATCCCAGCTTCCTAAAGAGCTGGAGGCAAGACACTTTACGGCTGGTCTCCCATTGATGGATGGAGGCAGTGCTTTGTGCCTTCCACCTCTACAGCAATGGAGGGCGCGGCTGAGATTTAAGGGGTGTTTCTGCCATTGGTGCTTTCTGACACTCTCCCAACCATTGCAATTCGTGGTTAGGTAAAAGCCTATTTTCTCTCTCCTCCTCAGCATGTGGAACCACAATCCTATGGGCCTCATCCCCATTGCTCAAGGGGAACATGTAGGCATTTCGTCTGAGCCGGGTTGGCAAGGTGGAAACGTGCAGGATGCTGATGTCCCAGACTGGCGAGTTAAGTGCTGAAAAGAAACGGCATTCAGCCTCCTTTGTATGAGATGTTCCCAGGACGCTGTGAGAGCACTGTGGAAAGGGAGATTTTTCTCCAATTCCTAAAGAGGTGGAAGCAGGACACGATGTGGTTTGTCTCCAATTGAGGGGTCGATCCAGAACCAGTGCCTTGTGCCTTCCACCTCGAGAGCAATGGAGGGAATGGCTGAGAGCAAAGGGGCCTTTCTGACATAGCTGCTTTCCGACGCTCTCTGAGCAGTGTAAAATAGTGGTTGGAAAAAGGCATGCAGTTTATCGCCTCCTAAGCATGTGGATGCTCAATCATTTGGGAATCAGCACAGTCGCTTCAGGGGAAGATGTAGGCATTTCGTCTGAGCCGGGTTGGAAGGTGGAAATGCGGCAGAAGCAGATGTTGCAGATTGGTGAGTTAAGGGCTGAAAAGACACGGTGTTCAGCTGCCTTTGTATGAGACGTTCCCAGGACACTGTAAGAGCACTGTGGAATGCGAGTGCTTTCCCAGCTTCCTCAAGAGCTGGAAGCAGGACAGTTGCAGGCTTTTCTCCAATTGAAGGATGGAGGCAGTGCTTTGTGCCTTCCACCTCTAGAGCAATGGAGGGCACGGCTGAGAGCAAAGGGCCCTTTCTGACATAGGTGCATTCTGACACTCTCTGACCCAGTGCACAATGGCGGTTTGTAAAAAGCCTATTGTCTGCTCCTGCTAAGCATGCGGAAGCACAGTCATCTGGGCCTCGTCACCGTTGCTGAAGGGGAAGATGTAGACATTTCGTTTGAGCCGGGTTGGCAAGCTGGAATTGTGGCAGGAGCAGAAGCTCCAAATCTGCGAGTTAAGCGCTGAAAAGAAATGGCATATCAGCTGCCTTTGTATGAGATGTTGCCAGGACACAGAAAGAGCACTGTTGAAAGCGAGTTCTTGCTCAGCTTCCTAAAGAGATGGAAGGAAGATGGTCTGTGGCTTGTCGCCCCTTGAGGGGGGGAGCCAGTGCATTGTGCATTCCACGTCTAGAGCAATGAAGGGCACGGCTGAGAGCAAAGGGGTCTTTCTGACATACCTGCTTTCCGACACTCTCTCCAGCAGTGCACAATGGTGGTTGGAAAAAGGCGTGCAGTCTATCGCCTCCTAAGCACGTGGACGCTCAATCATTTGGGACTCAGCCCAGTTGCTTCAGGGGAAGATGTAGGCATTTCGTCTGAGCCGGGTTGGCAAGGTGGAATTGAGGCAGAAGCAGGAGTCCTAAAGCTGCGAGTTAAGGGCTGGGAAGAAATGCCATTTGAGCTGCCTTTGTATGAGAAGTTCCCCGGTCTGCTGTAACAGGACTGTGGAAAGCGAGTTGTTTGTCAGCTTGCTAAAGAGCTGGAGGCAAGACAGTTTATGGCTTGTTTCCAATTGAAGGATGGAGGCAGTGCTTTGTGCCTACCACCTCTAGAGCAATGGAGGGCACGGCTGAGAGCAAAGGGCCCTTTCTGACATAGGTGCATTCTGACACTCTCTGACCCAGTGCACAATGGCGGTTTGTAAAAAGCCTATTGTCTGCTCCTGCTAAGCATGTGGCATCACAATCATGTGGGCTTCACCCCCGTTGCTTAAGGGGAAGATGTAGGCATTTCGTCTGAGCCGTGTTGGCAAGGTGGATCTGTGGCAGAAGCGGAAGTCCTAAAGTGGCCAGTTAAGCACTGGGAAGAAATGGCGTTTGAGCTGCCTCTTTATGAGAGTTTCCTCCTATGCTGTAACAGCACTGTGGAAAGCGAGTTCTTTCCCAGCTTCCTAAAGAGCTGGAGGCAAGACAGTTTATGGCTTGTCTCCCATTGAAGGATGGAGGCAGTGCTTTGTGCCTTCTACCTCTACAGCAATGGAGGGCGCGGCTGAGAGTAAAGGGGTCTTTCTGCCATTGGTGCTTTCTGACACTCTCCCAACCGTTGCACTTCGTGGTTAGTTAAAAGCCTATTGTCTCTCTCCTCCTCAGCATGTGGAACCACAATTCTATGGGCCTCATCCCCATTGCTCAAGGGGAAGATATAGGCATTTCTTCTGAGCCGGGTTGGCAAGGTGGAAACGTGCAGGATGCAGATGTCCCAGACAGGCGAGTGAAGTGCTGAAAAGAAACAGCGTTCAGCCTCCTTTGTATGAGATGTTCCCAGGACGCTGTAAGAGCACTGTGGAAAGGGAGTTTTTTCTCCACCTCCTAAAGCGCTGGAAGCAGGCCAAGATGTGGTTTGTCTCCCATTGATGGGTGGATCCAGAACCAGTGCCTTGTGCCTTCCACCTCGAGAGCAATGGACGGCCTGGTTGAGAGCAAAGGGGCCTTTCTGACATAGCTGCTTTCCGACGCTCTCTAAGCAGTGTAAAATGGTGGTTGGAAAAAGGCATGCAGTTTATCGCCTCCTAAGCAAGTCGATGCTCAATCATTTGGGAATCAGCACAGTCGCTTCAGGGGAAGATGTAGGCATTTCGTCTGAGCCGGGTTGGCAGGGTGGAAATGCGGCAGAAGCAGATGTTGCAGATTGGGGAGTTAAGGGCTGAAAAGACACGGTGTTCAGCTGCCTTTGTATGAGAGGTTCCCAGGACGCTGTAAGAGCACTGTGGAATGCGAGTGCTTTCCCAACTTCCTAAAGAGCTGGAGGCAAGACAGTTTATGGCTTGTCTCCAATTGACAGATGGAGGCAGTGCTTTGCGCCTTCCACCTCTAGAGCAATGGAGGGCACGGCTGAGAGCAAAGGGCCCTTTCTGACATAGGTGCATTCTGACACTCTCTGACTCAGTGCACAATGGCGGTAGGTAAAAGGCCTATTGTCTGCTCCTGCTATGGATGCACAAGCACAGTCATCTGGGCCTCATCCCCGTTGCTGAAGGGGAAGATGTAGACATTTCATCTGAGCCGGGTTGGCAAGGTGGAAATGTGGCAGGAGCAGAAGTTCCAAATCTGCGAGTTAAGCGCTGAAAAGAAATTGCATGTCAGCTGCCTTTGTATGACATGTAGGAAGGACACAGAAAGAGCACTGATGAAAGCGAGTTCTTGCTCAGCTTCCTAAAGAGATGGAAGGAAGATGGTCTGTGGCTTGTCGCCCCTTGAGGGGGGGAGCCAGTGCCTTGTGCATTCCACGTCCAGAGCAATGAAGGGCACGGCTGAGAGCAAATGGGTCTTTCTGACATAGCTGCTTTCCGACACTCTCTCCAGCAGTGCACAATGGTGGTTGGAGAAAGGCGTGCAGTCTATCGCCTCCTAAGCACGTGGACGCTCAATCATTTGGGACTCAGCCCAGTTGCTTGAGGGGAAGATGTAGGCATTTCGTCTGAGCCGGGTTGGCAAGGTGGAATTGTGGCAGAAGCAGGAGTCCTAAAGCTGCGTGTTAAGGGCTCGGAAGAAATGCCACTTGAGCTGCCTTTGTATGAGAAGTTCCCCGGTCTGCTGTAACAGGACTGTTGAAAGCGAGTTGTTTGTCAGCTTCCTAAAGACCTGGAGGCAAGACAGTTTATGGCTTGTCTCCAATTGAAGGATGGAGGCAGTGCTTTGTGCCTTCCACCTCTAGAGCAATGGAGGGCACGGCTGAGAGCAAAGGGCCCTTTCTGACATAGGTGCTTTCCGACGCTCTCTAAGCAGTGTAAAATGGTGGTTGGAAAAAGGCATGCAGTCTATCGCCTCCTAAGCATGTGGATGCTCAATCATTTGGGAATCAGCACAGTCGCTTGAGGGGAAGATCTAGGCATTTCGTCTGAGCCGGGTTGGCAAGGTGGAAATGCGGCAGAAGCAGATGTTGCAGATTGGTGAGTTAAGGGCTGAAAAGACACGGTGTTCAGCTGCCTTTGTATGAGACGTTC
Source organism: Equus przewalskii (assembly GCF_037783145.1). Classification (NCBI taxonomy): domain Eukaryota; kingdom Metazoa; phylum Chordata; class Mammalia; order Perissodactyla; family Equidae; genus Equus; species Equus przewalskii. The sequence goes on from NW_027228553.1 coordinate 126,998, forward strand.
CCAGGACGCTGTAAGAGCACTGTGGAATGCGAGTGCTTTCCCAGCTTCCTAAAGAGCTGGAAGCAGGCCAGTTGCTGGCTAGTCTCCAATTGAACGATATAGGCAGTGCTTTGTGCCTTCCACCTCTAGGGCAATGGAGGGCACGGCTGAGAGCAAAGGGCCCTTTCTGACATAGGTGCCTTCTGACACTCTCTGACCCAGTGCACAATGTCGGTTTGTAAAAAGCCTATTGTCTGCTCCTGCAAAGCATGTGGAAGCACAAGCATGTGGGCTTCGCCCCCGTTGCTTAAGGGGAAGATGTAGGCATTTCGTCTGTGCCGGGTTGGCAAGCTGGAACTGTGGCAGAAGCGGAAGTCCTAAAGCGGCCAGTTAAGCACTGGGAAGAAATGGCGTTTGAGCTGCCTCTGTATGAGAGTTTCCTCGTATGCTGTAACAGCACAGTGGAAAGCAAGTTCTTTCCCAGCTTCCTAAAGAGCTGGAGGCAAGACAGTTTATGGCTTGTCTCCCATTGAAGGATGGAGGGAGTGCTTTGTGCCTTCCACCTCTACAGCAATGGAGGGCGCGGCTGGAGTAAAGGGGTCTTTCTGCCATTGGTGCTTTCTGACACTCTCCCAACCGTTGCACTTCGTGGTTAGTTAAAAGCCTATTGTCTCTCTCCTCTTCAGCATGTGCAACCACAATCCTATGGGCCTCATCCCCTTTGCTCAAGGGCAAGTTGTAGGCATTTCGTCTGAGCCAGGTTGGCAAGGTGGAAACGTGCAGGATGCAGATGTCCCAGACTGGCGAGTGAAGTGCTGAAAAGAAACGGCATTCAGCCTCCTTTGTATGAGATGTTCCCAGGACGCTGTGAGAGCACTGTGGAAAGGGAGATTTTTCTCCAATTCCTAAAGAGGTGGAAGCAGGACACGATGTGGTTTGTCTCCAATTGAGGGGTCGATCCAGAACCAGTGCCTTGTGCCTTCCACCTCGAGAGCAATGGAGGGAATGGCTGAGAGCAAAGGGGCCTTTCTGACATAGCTGCTTTCCGACGCTCTCTGAGCAGTGTAAAATAGTGGTTGGAAAAAGGCATGCAGTTTATCGCCTCCTAAGCATGTGGATGCTCAATCATTTGGGAATCAGCACAGTCGCTTCAGGGGAAGATGTAGGCATTTCGTCTGAGCCGGGTTGGAAGGTGGAAATGCGGCAGAAGCAGATGTTGCAGATTGGTGAGTTAAGGGCTGAAAAGACACGGTGTTCAGCTGCCTTTGTATGAGACGTTCCCAGGACGCTGTAAGAGCACTGTGGAATGCGAGTGCTTTCCCAGCTTCCTCAAGAGCTGGAAGCAGGACAGTTGCAGGCTTTTCTCCAATTGAAGGATGGAGGCAGTGCTTTGTGCCTTCCACCTCTAGAGCAATGGAGGGCACGGCTGAGAGCAAAGGGCCCTTTCTGACATAGGTGCATTCTGACACTCTCTGACCCAGTGCACAATGGCGGTTTGTAAAAAGCCTATTGTCTGCTCCTGCTAAGCATGCGGAAGCACAGTCATCTGGGCCTCGTCACCGTTGCTGAAGGGGAAGATGTAGACATTTCGTTTGAGCCGGGTTGGCAAGCTGGAATTGTGGCAGGAGCAGAAGCTCCAAATCTGCGAGTTAAGCGCTGAAAAGAAATGGCATATCAGCTGCCTTTGTATGAGATGTTGCCAGGACACAGAAAGAGCACTGTTGAAAGCGAGTTCTTGCTCAGCTTCCTAAAGAGATGGAAGGAAGATGGTCTGTGGCTTGTCGCCCCTTGAGGGGGGGAGCCAGTGCATTGTGCATTCCACGTCTAGAGCAATGAAGGGCACGGCTGAGAGCAAAGGGGTCTTTCTGACATAGCTGCTTTCCGACACTCTCTCCAGCAGTGCACAATGGTGGTTGGAAAAAGGCGTGCAGTCTATCGCCTCCTAAGCACGTGGACGCTCAATCATTTGGGACTCAGCCCAGTTGCTTCAGGGGAAGATGTAGGCATTTCGTCTGAGCCGGGTTGGCAAGGTGGAATTGAGGCAGAAGCAGGAGTCCTAAAGCTGCGAGTTAAGGGCTGGGAAGAAATGCCATTTGAGCTGCCTTTGTATGAGAAGTTCCCCGGTCTGCTGTAACAGGACTGTGGAAAGCGAGTTGTTTGTCAGCTTCCTAAAGAGCTGGAGGCAAGACAGTTTATGGCTTGTTTCCAATTGAAGGATGGAGGCAGTGCTTTGTGCCTACCACCTCTAGAGCAATGGAGGGCACGGCTGAGAGCAAAGGGCCCTTTCTGACATAGGTGCATTCTGACACTCTCTGACCCAGTGCACAATGGCGGTTTGTAAAAAGCCTACTGTCTGCTCCTGCTAAGCATGTGGCATCACAATCATGTGGGCTTCACCCCCGTTGCTTAAGGGGAAGATGTAGGCATTTCGTCTGAGCCGTGTTGGCAAGGTGGAACTGTGGCAGAAGCGGAAGTCCTAAAGTGGCCAGTTAAGCACTGGGAAGAAATGGCGTTTGAGCTGCCTCTGTATGAGAGTTTCCTCGTATGCTGTAACAGCACTGTGGAAAGCGAGTTCTTTCCCAGCTTCCTAAAGAGCTGGAGGCAAGACAGTTTATGGCTTGTCTCCCATTGAAGGATGGAGGCAGTGCTTTGTGCCTTCCACCTCTACAGCAATGGAGGGCGCGGCTGAGAGTAAAGGGGTCTTTCTGCCATTGGTGCTTTCTGACACTCTCCCAACCGTTGCACTTCGTGGTTAGTTAAAAGCCTATTGTCTCTCTCCTCCTCAGCATGTGGAACCACAATTCTATGGGCCTCATCCCCATTGCTCAAGGGGAAGATGTAGGCATTTCTTCTGAGCCGGGTTGGCAAGGTGGAAACGTGCAGGATGCAGATGTCCCAGACAGGCGAGTGAAGTGCTGAAAAGAAACAGCGTTCAGCCTCCTTTGTATGAGATGTTCCCAGGACGCTGTAAGAGCACTGTGGAAAGGGAGTTTTTTCTCCACCTCCTAAAGCGCTGGAAGCAGGCCAAGATGTGGTTTGTCTCCCATTGAGGGGTGGATCCAGAACCAGTGCCTTGTGCCTTCCACCTCGAGAGCAATGGACGGCCTGGTTGAGAGCAAAGGGGCCTTTCTGACATAGCTGCTTTCCGACGCTCTCTAAGCAGTGTAAAATGGTGGTTGGAAAAAGGCATGCAGTTTATCGCCTCCTAAGCAAGTCGATGCTCAATCATTTGGGAATCAGCACAGTCGCTTCAGGGGAAGATGTAGGCATTTCGTCTGAGCCGGGTTGGCAGGGTGGAAATGCGGCAGAAGCAGATGTTGCAGATTGGTGAGTTAAGGGCTGAAAAGACACGGTGTTCAGCTGCCTTTGTATGAGAGGTTCCCAGGACGCTGTAAGAGCACTGTGGAATGCGAGTGCTTTCCCAGCTTCCTAAAGAGCTGGAGGCAAGACAGTTTATGGCTTGTCTCCAATTGACAGATGGAGGCAGTGCTTTGCGCCTTCCACCTCTAGAGCAATGGAGGGCACGGCTGAGAGCAAAGGGCCCTTTCTGACATAGGTGCATTCTGACACTCTCTGACTCAGTGCACAATGGCGGTAGGTAAAAGGCCTATTGTCTGCTCCTGCTATGGATGCACAAGCACAGTCATCTGGGCCTCGTCCCCGTTGCTGAAGGGGAAGATGTAGACATTTCATCTGAGCCGGGTTGGCAAGGTGGAAATGTGGCAGGAGCAGAAGTTCCAAATCTGCGAGTTAAGCGCTGAAAAGAAATGGCATGTCAGCTGCCTTTGTATGACATGTTGCAAGGACACAGAAAGAGCACTGATGAAAGCGAGTTCTTGCTCAGCTTCCTAAAGAGATGGAAGGAAGATGGTCTGTGGCTTGTCGCCCCTTGAGGGGGGGAGCCAGTGCCTTGTGCATTCCACGTCTAGAGCAATGAAGGGCACGGCTGAGAGCAAATGGGTCTTTCTGACATAGCTGCTTTCCGACACTCTCTCCAGCAGTGCACAATGGTGGTTGGAGAAAGGCGTGCAGTCTATCGCCTCCTAAGCACGTGGACGCTCAATCATTTGGGACTCAGCCCAGTTGCTTGAGGGGAAGATGTAGGCATTTCGTCTGAGCCGGGTTGGCAAGGTGGAATTGTGGCAGAAGCAGGAGTCCTAAAGCTGCGTGTTAAGGGCTCGGAAGAAATGCCACTTGAGCTGCCTTTGTATGAGAAGTTCCCCGGTCTGCTGTAACAGGACTGTTGAAAGCGAGTTGTTTGTCAGCTTCCTAAAGAGCTGGAGGCAAGACAGTTTATGGCTTGTCTCCAATTGAAGGATGGAGGCAGTGCTTTGTGCCTTCCACCTCTAGAGCAATGGAGGGCACGGCTGAGAGCAAAGGGCCCTTTCTGACATAGGTGCATTCTGACACTCTCTGACCCAGTGCACAATGGCGGATTTGTAAAAAGCCTATTGTCTGCTCCTGCTAAGCATGTGGCAGCACAATCATGTGGGCTTCGCCCCCGTTGCTTAAGGGGAAGTTGTAGGCATTACGTCTGAGCCGGGTTGGCAAGGTGGAACTGTGGCAGAAGCGGAAGTCCTAAAGCGGCCAGTTAAGCACAGGGAAGAAATGGCGTTTGAGCTGCCTCTGTATGAGAGTTTCCTCGTATGCTGTAACAGCACTGTGGAAAGCGAGTTCTTTCCCAGCTTCCTAAAGAGCTGGAGGCAAGACAGTTTATGGCTTGTCTCCCCTTGAAGGATGGAGGCAGTGCTTTGTGCCTTCCACCTCTACAGCAATGGAGGGCGCGGCTGAGAGTAAAGGGGTCTTTCTGCCATTGGTGCATTCTGACACTCTCCCAACCATTGCACTTCGTGGTTAGTTAGAAGCCTATTGTCTCTCTCCTCCTCAGCATGTGGAACCACAATCCTATGGGCCTCATCCCCATTGCTCAAGGGGAAGATGTAGGCATTTTGTCTGAGCCGGGTTGGCAAGGTGGAAACGTGCAGAATGCAGATGTCCCAGACTGGCGAGTGAAGTGCTGAAAAGAAACGGCGTTCAGCCACCTTTGTATGAGATGTTCCCAGGACGCTGTAAGAGCACTGTGGAAAGGGAGATTTTTCTCCACTTCCTAAAGAGCTGGAAGCAGACCAAGATGTGGTTTGTCTCCCATTGAGGGGTGGATCCAGAACCAGTGCCTTGTGCCTTCCACCTCGAGAGCAATGGAGGGCATGGCTAGAGCAAAGGGGCCTTTCTGACATAGCTGCTTTCCGACGCTCTCTAAGCAGTGTAAAATGGTGGTGGGAAAAAGGCATGCAGTTTATCGCCTCCTAAGCATGTGGATGCTCAATCATTTGGGAATCAGCACAGTTGCTTCAGGGGAAGATGTAGGCATTTCGTCTGAGCCGGGTTGGCAAGGTCGAACTGTGGCAGAAGCGGAAGTCCTAAAGCGGCCAGTTAAGCACTGGGAAGAAATGGTGTTTGAGCTGCCTTTGTATGAGACGTTCCCAGGACGCTGTAAGAGCACTGTGGAATGCGAGTGCTTTCCCAGCTTCCTAAACAGCTGGAAGCAGGACAGTTGCTGGCTTGTCTCCATTGAAGGATGGAGGCAGTGCTTTGTGCCTTCCACCACTAGAGCAATGCAGGGCACGGCTGAGATCAAAGGGCCCTTTCTGACATAGGTGCATTCTGACACTCTCTGACCCAGTGCACAATGGCGGTCTGTAAAAAGCCTATTGTCTGCTCCTGCTGAGCATGTGGAAGCACAATCATGTGGGCTTCACCCCCGTTGCTTAAGGGGAAGATGTAGGCATTTCGTCTTAGCCGGTTTGGCAAGGTGGAACTGTGGCAGAAGCGCAAGTCCTAAAACGGCCAGTTAAGCACTGGGAATAAATGGTGTTTGAGCTGCCTCTGTATGAGAGTTTCCTCGTATGCTGTAACAGCACTGTGGAAAGCGAGTTCTTTCCCAGCTTCCTAAAGAGCTGGAGGCAAGACAGTTTATGGCTTGTCTCCCATTGAAGGATGGAGGCAGTGCTTTGTGCCTTCCACCTCTACAACAATGGAGGGCGCGGCTCAGAGTAAAGGGGAGTTTCTGCCATTGGTGCTTTCTGACACTCTCCCAACCATTGCACTTCGTGGTCAGTTAAAAGCCCATTGTCTCTCTCCTCCTCAGCATGTGGAACCACAATCCTATGGGCCTCATCCCCATTGCTCAAGGTGAAGATTTAGGCATTTCGTCTGAGCCGGGTTGGCAAGGTGGAAACGTGCAGGATGCAGATGTCCCAGGCTGGCGAGTGAAGTGCTGAAAAGAAACGGCGTTCGGCCTCCTTTGTATGACATGTTCCCAGGCGCTGTAGGGCATGTGGAAAGGGAGTTTTTTCTCCACTTCCTAAAGAGCTGGAAGCAGGCCAAGATGTGGTTTGTCTCCCATTGAGGGGTGGATCCAGAACCAGTGCCTTGTGCCTTCCACCTCGAGAGCAATGGAGGGCATGGCTGAGAGCAAAGGGGCCTTTCTGACATAGCTGCTTTCCGACGCTCTCTAAGCAGTGTAAAATGGTGGTTGGAAAAAGGCATGCAGTTTATCGCCTCCTAAGCATGTGGATGCTCAATCATTTGGGAATCAGCACAGTCGCTTCAGGGGAAGATGTAGGCATTTCGACTGAGCCGGGTTGGCAAGGTGGAAATGCGGCAGAAGCAGATGTTGCATTGGTGAGTTAATGGCTGAAAAGACACGGTGTTCAGCTGCCTTTGTATGAGACGTTCCCAGGAGCTGGAAGAGCACTGTGGAATGCGAGTGCTTTCCCAGCTTCCTAAAGAGCTGGAAGCACGCCAGTTGCTGGCTTGTCTCCAATTGAAGGATGTAGGCAGTGCTTTGTGCCTTCCACCTCTAGAGCAATGGAGGTCACGGCTGAGAGCAAAGGGCCCTTTCTGACATAGGTGCATTCTGACACTCTCTGACCCAGTGCACAATGGCGGAATGTAAAAAGCCTATTTTCTGCTCCTGCTAAGCATGCGGAAGCACAGTCATCTGGGCCTCGTCCCCGTTGCTGAAAGGGGAAGATGTAGACATTTCGTCTGAGCCGGGTTGGCCAGGTGGAAATGTGGCAGGAGCAGAAGTTCCAAATCTGCGAGACTCACTGAAAAGAAATGGCATAGCAGCTGCCTTTGTCTTGAGATATTGCCAGGACACAGAAAGAGCACTGTTGAAAGCGAGTTCTTGCTCAGCTTTCTAAAGAGATGGAAGGAAGATGGTCTCTGGATTATCACCCCTTGGGGGGAGCCTGTGCATTGTGCATTACAGGTCTCCAGCAATGAAGGGCCCGGCTCAGAGCAAAGGGGTCTTTCTGAGCATAGCTGCTTCCCGACACTCTCTCCAGCAGTGCACAATGGTGGTTGGAAAAAGGCATGCAGTCTATCGCCTCCTAAGCAGGTGAGCGGCTCAATCATTTGGGACTCAGCCCAGTTGCTTCAGGGGAAGATGTGTGGCCTTTCGTCTTTCCAGGTTGGCAAGGTGGAATTGCAGAGGAAGAAGGAGTCCTAAAGCTGTGAGTTAAGGGCTGGGAAGAAATGCCATTTGAGCTGCCTTTGTATTGGGAGCTCTCTCCCGGTATACGGTGAACAGGACTGTGGAAAGCGAGTTGTTTGTCAGCTTCCTAAAGAGCTGGAGGCAAGACAGTTTATGGCTTATCTCCAATTGAAGGATGGAGGCAGTGCTTTGTGCCTTCCACCTCTAGAGCAATGGAGGGCACGGGTGAGAGCAAAGGGCCCTTTCTGACATCTTAGGTGTTTTCCGAGGCTCTCTAAGCAGTGTAAAATGGTGGTTGGAAAAAGGCTCATGCAGTCTATCGCCTCCTAAGCATGTGGATGCTCAGATCATTTAGGAAATCAGACCAAGTGGCTTGAGGGGAAGATGTAGGCATTTCGTCTGAGCCGGGTTGGCAAGGTGCCAATTAGACAAGAAGCAGATGTTGCAGTTTGGTGACCTAAGGGCTCCAAAGACACGGTGTTCAGCTGCCTTTGTATGACACGTTCCCAGGCCACTGAGGGCCTGTGAAATGCGAGTGCTTTCCCAGCTTCCTGAAAGAGCTGGAAGCAGGCCAGTCGCTGGCTAGTCTCCAATTGACGATTAGAGGAGGCAGTGCTTTGTG